>NW_027525072.1:0-24253 GCF_052094955.1 Ictidomys tridecemlineatus
ATGCAGTACAGAATTACTGTTATAGAGAGCCGAGGTTGGAGACTGGGGTGTAGAAGGACTGTTTCAGAGAGCAGAAGTTGGAGACTTGGGTGCAGAAGGACTGTTGCATAGAGCAGAGGTTGGAGACTGAGGTACAGAAGGACTGTAAAAGAGAGCAGAAGTTGGAGACTGGGGTGCAGAAGGATTATTGCAGAGAGCAGAGTTTTAAGACTGAGGTACAGAAGAACTGTTGCAGAGAGCAGATGTTGGAGATTGGGATTCAGATGGACTATTGCAGAGGACAGAAGATTGAGACTAGGGTGCAGAAGGTTCGTTGCAGAGAGCAGAAGTTGGAGACTGGGGTGCAGAAGGACGGTTGCAGAAAGCAGAGTTTTGAGACTGAGGTGAAGATGGACTGTAAAGGGAGCAGAGGTTGGTTACTGTGGTGCAGAAGGACTGATGCAGAAAGCAGAGGTTGGAGACTGGGGTGCCGAAGGACTGTTGCAGAGAGCAGATTTTGGAGACTTGGGTGCAGAAGGATTTGTGGTGCGAGCAGATTATGGAGACTGGGGTGTAGAAGGACTGTTGCAGAGAACAGAGGTTTGAGTCTGAGGTGCAGAAAAACCATTGCAGAAAGCAGAGGTTGGAGACTGGGGTGCAGAAGGAATGTTGCAGAGATCAGAAATTAGAGACTCAGGTGCATATAGACTATTGCAGAGAGCAGAGGTTTCAGTCTTACGTTCAGAAGGACTCATACAGACAGCAGAGTTTCGAGAATGTGGTGCAAAAAGACTGATACAGAAAGCAGAGGTTGGAGAATGTGGTGCAGAAAAACCCTTACAGTGAACAGAGTTTGGAGACTACAGTACAGAAGAACTGTTACAGAGAGCAGAGGTTTTAGACTGGGGTGCAGAGTAACTATTGTAGATATCAGAGATTGAAGACTAAGGTGCAGAAGGACCATTGCAGAAAGCAGAGGTTGGAGACTGGGTTTCAGAAGGATCTTACAGAGAGCAGAGTTTGGACACTGAGGTGCATAAGGACTGTTGCTAAGAGCAGAGGTTGGAGATTGAGGCGCAGTAGGAATGTTGCAGAGAACAGAGGTTGGAGTCTGAGGTGCAGAAAGACTCTTACAGAGAGCAGAGGTTGGAGACTGGGGTGCAGAATGACTGATACATAACGCAGAGTTTAAAGACTCGGGTGCAGAAGGACCATTACAGAGAGCAGAGGTTGGAGACTGCAGTACAGAAGGACTGTTACAGAGAGCAGAGTTGGAAGTCTGGGGTGAAGAAGAATTGTTGCAGAGAGCAGAGGTTGCAGAGTCAGGTGCAGACGGACTGTTACAGAGAGCAGAGTTTAGAGACTGTGGTGTAGAAGCACTGATACAGAAAGTAGAGTTTGGAGACTGGGGTGAAGAAAAACTCTTACAGAGAACAGTCGTTGAAGACTGTGGTACAGAAGAACCGTTTCTGAGAATAAGGTTGGAAACTGGGGTGCAGAGGGACCATTGCAGAGAGCAGAGGTTAGAGACTGGGGTGCAGAAGGAATGTTACATAGAGCAGAATTTGGAAACTGGGTTTCAGAAGGATCTTCCAGAGAGCAGAGTTTGGAGACTGTGTTGTAGAGAGATTGTAGCAGAGCAGACGTTGGAGACTTAGGTGCAGACGGATCGTTGCAGAGAGAAGATTATGGAGACTGAGGTATAGAAAGACTGTTCCAGAGAGCAGAGTTTGGAGACTGGGGTGTAGAAGGACTGTTGCAGAAAGCAGTTGTTGAATACTGAGGTGTAGAAGGACTGTTTCAGAGAGAAGTTTGGAAACAGGGGTGCAGAAAGACTGACAAAGAGAGCAGAGATTGGAGACTGAGGTGCAGAAGGAATGTTAGAGAGAGCAGAGGTTGGAGACTGGTGTGAAGAAAGACTGATACCGAAAGCAGAGGTGAGATACTGGGGTTCAGAAGGACCGTAACAGAGAGCAGAGGTTTGAGAATGCAGTACAGAAGGACTCTTACAACACAGACGCTGAAAGCTAGAAGATCCTGGAATAACATATTTCAAACACTGAAAGAAAATGGGTTCCAACCAAGAATCGTGTACCCGGCGAAATTAAGCTTCAGGATGGAAGATGAAATTAAAACCTTCCACGATAAACAAAAGTTAAAAGAATTCGCAGCTAGAAAACCTTCTCTTCAAAAAATCCTTGGCAAAACATTACAGGAAGAGGAAGTGGAAAATAATGTTGAAAACCAACATTGGGAAGTAGGACAGTAAATGGGGGAAAGTAATCAAAGAGGAAAACAAACCAGGTTTAGTATCATCAATAAACAAATATGGCTGGAAGAACAAACCATATCTCAATAATAACCCTAAATGTTAATGGCTTAAACTCACCAATTAAGAGACACAGGCTAGTTGAATGGATCACAAAACAAAACCCAACAATATGCTGCCTGCAGGAGACGCATTTGATAGGAAAAGATATACATAGACTGAAGGTGAAAGGTTGGGAAAAATCATACCACTCATATGGACTGCGGAAACAAGCAGGAGTATCCATACTCATATCTAATAAAATAGATTTCAAGCCAAAGTTAATCAAAAGGGATAAAGAGGGACACTACATACTGCTCAAGGGAACCATACACCAACAAGACATAACAATCATAAATATATATGCCCCAAATAATGGTGCAGCTATGTTCATCAAGCAAACCCTTCTCAAGTTCAAGAGTCTAATAGACCACCATACAATAATCATGGGAGACTTTAACACACCTCTCTCACCACTGGACAGATCTTCCAAACAAAAGTTAAACAAGGAAACTATAGAACTCAACAACACAATTAACAACCTAGACTTAATTGACATATATAGAATATACCATCCAACATCAAGTAGTTACACTTTTTTCTCAGCAGCACATGGATCCTTCACAAAAATAGATCATATATTATGTCACAGGGCAACTCTTAGACAATATAAAGGAGTAGAGATAATACCATGCATCTTGTCTGATCATAATGGAATGAAACTGAAAATCAATGATAAAAGAAGGAAGGAAAAATCAGGCATCACTTGGAGAATGAACAATAGGCTACTGAATGATCAATGGGTTTTAGAAGACATTAAGGAGGAAATTAAAAACTTCTTAGAGTTAAACGAAAACAAAGACACAACATATCGGAATCTATGGGACACATTGAAAGCAGTTCTAAGAGGAAAATTTATTGCTTGGAGTTCATTCCTTAAAAAAAGAAAAAACCAACAAATAAATGATCTCATACTTCATCTCAAAATCCTAGAAAAAGAAGAGCAAAACAGAAGGACTCTTACAGAGAGCAGATGATGCAGACTGTGGTGCAGAAGGACTGTTGCCGAGAACAGATGTTGAAGACTGGGGGTGCATAAGGACCATTGCTGAGAGCAGAGGATAAAGACTAATGTGTAGAAGGATTGTTACAGAGAGCAGAGGTTGATGACTGCGGTGCAGAAGGCCTCTTAAAGAGAGCGGAGTTTGGTACTGGGGAGCATTAAAACTTACAGAGAGCAAAGTTTGAAGACTGGGTTGCAGAAGATTCTTTCAGAGAGCAGAGTTTGGAGACTTAGGTGCAGAAAGACTGTTACAGAGAGCAGAGCTTAGAGAGTGGGGTGGAGAAGGACTGTTTAAGAGAGCAGAGGTTGGATACTGGGGTATAGAAGGACTGATGAAGAGAGCAGATGTTTGAGATTGGGGTGCAAAAAGACAGTTGCAGAAAGCAGAGGTTGGAGACTGAGTTTTAGAAGGACTGTTACAGAGTGCAGATGTTTGAGACTGGGGTGCAAAAGGATCGTTGTAGAGAGCAAAAGTTGGAGACTGAGGTGCAGAAAGATCATTGCAGAGAGCAGAGGTTAGAGTCTGGGGTGCAGAAAGCATCGTTATAGAGAGCAGAGGTTTGAGACTGAAGTGCAAAAGGACTTTTACAGAGAGCACAGGTTTTAGACTCAGGTGCAGAAGGAATGTTGCAGAGAGCAGAGGTTGAAGACGGGGGTGCAGGAGGACTCTTGCAGAAAGCAGAGGTTGAAGACTGAGGTGCAGAATGATTGTTAAAGAGAGCAGAGGTAGGAGACTAGGGTGGCAGTAGGACTTATAGAGAAAGCAGATGTTGGAGACTGGGGTGCAGAAGGACGGATAAGAGAGCAGAGGTTGGAGACTCCGGTACAGAAGGACTTCTATCGAGAGAAGAGGTTGGAGACTTGGGTGCAGAATGACTGTTGAAGAGAACAGAGGTTGGAGACTAGGGTGCAGAAGCACCTTTGCAGAGAGCAGAGGTTGGAGACTGAGGTGCAGAATTATTGTTACAGAGAGCAGAGTTTGGAGACTGCGGTACAGAAGAACTGTTACAGAGAGTGGAGTTTGGAGACTCGCGTGCAGAAGGACCTTTACAGAGAGCAGAGATTGGAGAGTGGGGTACAAAAGAACTTTTACAGAGAGCAGAGATTGGAGAATGGGGAGCGGAAAGACTGTTGCAAGAACGGAGGTTTAAGATAGGGTTGCAGAAGGACCATTGCAGAGAGCAGAGGTTGGAGACTGAGGTGCAGAAGGATTTTAACAGAGAGTAGAGTTTGGAGACTGTGGTGCAGAAGAACTGTAACAGAGAGTAGAGTTTGGAGGCTGGGGTACGGAAGCATATTACTGCGAGCAGAGGTTGGAGACTGGGCTGAAGAAGGACTTCTGCACAGAGCAGAATTTGAAGACTGGGGTGCGGAAGGATTGTTACAGAGAGCAGAATTTTGATACTGGGGTGCAGAAGGACTTGTGCATAGAGCAGTAGTTTGTATTTGGGTTCAGAAGGAACTGTTGCAGAGAGCAGAGGTTGGAGCCTGAGGTGCAGAAGGACTGTTATAGAGAGCAGAGTATTGAGACAGGGGTGCAGAAGAAATGATTCAAAAAGCTGTGGTTGAAGACTGGGGTACAGGAGGACCATTACAGAGAGCAGAGTTTGGAGTCTTCAATAAAGATGGACTCTTACAAAGAGCAGAGGTTGCAGACTGGGGTGCAGAAGGACTGTTGCAGAGAGTAGATGATGAAGACTGGGGTCCAGAATGACTGTAGAAGAGAGCAGACGTTGGAGACTAAGGTGAAAAAGGACAGTTAGACAGAGCAGAGTTTGGAGACTGGGGTGCAGAAGGACTGACAAGAAAGCAGAATTTGGAGATTCGGGTGCAGAAGTATCCTTACAGAGAGCAGAGTTTCGAGAATGCAGTACAGAAGGACTCTTACAGAGAGCAGAGTTTGGAGACTGGGATGGAGAATGACTTTTGCAGATAGCAGGTGTTGGAGACTGGGGTGCAGAAGGAATGTTGCAGAGAGCAGAGGTTGCAGACTGAGTTGAAGAAGGACTCTTACAGATGGCAGAGTTTAAAGACTGTGGTGCAAAACGACTGATACAGAAAGCAGAGTTTGGATACTGGGGTGCATAAGGACCCTTACGGAGAAAAGAGTTTTGAGACTGCGGTACAGAAAAACTGGTACTGAGAGAAGAGGTTGGAGACTGGTGTGCAGAAGAACTGATGTAGAGAACAGAGGTTGGGAGACTGGGGTGCAGAAGGATCGTTGGGTCGAGCAGAGTATGGAGACTGGGCTATAGAAGGACTGTTGCAAAGAGCAGAGATGGAGACTGGGGTGTAGAAGGTCTGTTGCAGAGAGCAGACGTTGGAGACAGGGGTGCAGAAGGATCATATTGGCGAGCAGAGTATGGAGACTGGGGTGTAGAAGGACTGTTGCATAGAGCAGAGGTTGGAGACTGGGGTGTTGAAGGACTGTTTCAGAGAGCAGATGTTGGAGACTTGGGTTCAGAAGGACTGTTGCATAGAGCAGAGATTGGAAACTGAGGTAGAGAAGGACTGTTACAGAGAGTAGAGGTTGGAGACTGTGGTGTAGATGGATTATTACAGAGAGATGTGTTTTCAGACTGAGGTACAGAAGAACTGTTGCAGAGAGCAGATGTTTGAGACTGGGGTTCACAAGGACTGTTGCAGCGAGCAGAGGTTCTAGACTGGGGTGACAAAGGATCTTGCAGAGAGCAGAGCTTGGAGACTGAGGTGCAGAAAAATTGTTGCAGAGAGCAGAGGTTCGAGACTGGGGTGCAAAGGGATCATTACAGAGAGCAGAGTTTGGAGACTGAGGTTCATAAGGAATGTTGCAGAGAGCAGAGTTTGGAGACATGGGTGCAGAAGGACTGTTTCAGAAAGCAGAGGTGAGAGACTTAGGTGCAGAAAAACTGATAGAGAAAGCAGATGTTGGAGACTGGGGTGCTGAAGGATTGTTACAAAGAGCAGAGGTTGGAGAATCCGGTACAGAAGGACTGTTACAGAGAGCAGAGTTTGGAGACTGGGGTGCAGAAGGACTGATATTGAAAGCAGATGTTGGAGACTGGGGTGCAGAAGGACCGTTACAGAAAGCAGAGGTTGGAGAATCTGGTACAGATGGACTGTTACAGAGAGCAGAGGTTGGAGACTGGGTTGCAGAAGACTGTTGCAGAGAGCAGATTTTGGAGACTAAGGAGCAGAATTATTGTTACAGAAAGCAGAGTTTGGAGACTGGATTGCAGAAGTACTGTTACATAATCAGCGGTTGGAGACTGGTGTGCAGAAAGATCTTGCAGAGAGAACAGTTTCGAGACTGGGGTGCAGAAGGACTGTTGTAGAAAGCAGATGTTGGAGACTGGGGTCCAGAAGTATCCTTGCAGAGAGCAGAGTTTGGAGACTGGCGTGCACAAGGCCTGTTACAGACAGCAGAGGTTGTAGAGTGGAGTGCAGAAGGACTGCTACAGAGAGCAGAGTTTGCAGACTGGGTTTCAATAGGGTCTTATAGAGAGATGAGGTTGGAGACTGAACTACATAAGGACTGTTATAGAGAGCAGAGGTTGGAGACTGGGGTGTCGAAGAATCTTTGGGGCGAGCAGATTATGCAGACTGCGTTGTAGAAGGACTGTTGCAGAGAGCAGAGGTTGGAGACTGGAGTGTAAAAGGACTGTTGCAGAGAGCAGACGTTGGAGACTGGGGTGCAGAAGGATCGTCGGGCCTAGCAGAGTATAGAGTCTGGGGTGTAGAAGGACTGTTGCAGAGAACAGAGGTTGGAGTTTGGGGTATAGAAGGACTGTTTCAGAGAGCAGATGTTGGAGACTTGTGTGCAGAAGGACTATTTCATAGAGCAAAGTTTGGAGACTGAGGTACAAAAGGACTGTTACAGAGAGCAGAGTTTGGAGACTGGGTGCAGATTGATTATTGCAGAGAGCAGAGTTTCAGACTGAGTTTCAGAAGAACTTCTGCAGAGAGAAGGTGTTGGAGACTTAGGTTAACAAGGACTGTTTCAGAGAGCAGTGTTTGGAGACTGGTGTGCAGAAGGATCTTTGCAGAGAGCAGAGTTTGGAGAATGTGGTGCAGAATGATCGTTGCAGAGAGCACAGGTTGGAGACTGGGGTACAGAAGGACTGATAGAGAAAGAAGATGTTGGAGACTGGGGTGCAGAAGGACTCTTTCAGAGAGCAATTGTTGGAGAATCCGGTACAGAAGGACAGTTACAGCGAGCAGAGTTTGGAGACTGGTTTGCAGAAAGATCTTACAGTGAGCAGATGTTGGAGAGTGGGGGTGAAAAAGGACTGTTGCAGAGAGCAGAGGTTAGAGATTGGGGTCAGAATGATCATTGCAGAAAGTAGAGGTTGGAGACTAGTGTTCTGAGGCCTCTTACAGAAAGCAGAGTTTGGAGACTGGGGTACAGAAGGCCTGTTAGAGAGCAGAGTTTAGAGACTGGGTGCAGAAGGACTGTTACAGAGAGCAGAGTTTGAAGACTGGGTTTCAGAAGGGTCTTACAGAGAGCAGAGTTTGGAGACTAAGGTACAGAAGGACTGTTACTAAGAGCAGAGGTAGGAGACTAAGTGCAAAAGGATTATTGCAGAGAGCAGAGATTTCAGACTGAGGTACAGAAGAACTTTTGCAGAGAGCAGATGTTGTAGACTGGGTTACACAAGGACTGTTACAGTGAGCACAGGTATTAGACTGGGGTGCAGAAGGATCATTGCAAAGAGCAGAGGTTGGAGACAGGGGTGAAGAAGGACTGATACAGAGAGCAGTGTTTGGATACTGGGTGCAGAAGGCCTGTTACAGAGAGCAGAGTTTGGAGACTGGGGTGATGAAGGACTGTTACAGAGAGCAGAGTTTGGAGACTGGGTTGCAGAAGGATCTTACAGAGAGCAGAGGTTGGAGACTGAAGTGCAGAAGCACTGTTACAGAGAGTGGACGTTGGAGACTGAGGTGCAGAAGGACCGTTTCAGAGAGCAGAGGTTGGAGACTGAGGTTCAGAAGAATTGTTACAGAGAGCAGAATTTGGAGACTGGGGTGCAGAAGGACTGTTGCACAGAGCAGAGGTTTTAGACTGGGATTTAGAAGGACTGTTGCAGAGAGTAAAGGTCGGAGATTGGGGTCCAGAAAAACTGTAGCAGAGAGCAGACTTGGAAACTAAGGTGCAGAATTAGAGTTACAAAGAGCAGAGTTTTGTGACTGCGGTGCAGAAGGACTGATACAGAAAGCAGAGTTTCGAGACTCATGTCCAGAAGTACCCTTAGTGAGAGCAGAGGTTGGAGAATGCAGTACAGAAGAACTGTTACAGAGAGCAGAAATTGGAGACTGGGGTGGAGAATGACTGTTGAAGAGAGCAGATATTGGACAATGGGGTGCAAAAGCACTACTGCAGAGAGTAGAAGACGGAGACTGAGGTAAAGAAGGACTGTTCCAGAGACCAGAGATTGCAGAATGAGTTGCAAAAGGACTGATATAGGCAACAGATGTTGGAGCCTGGGATGCAGAAGGATCGTTTAGGCGAGCAGAGTATGGACACTAGGGTGTAGAAGGACTTTTGCAGAGAGCAGATGTTTGAGACTTGGGTGCAGGAAGGACTGTAGCATAGAGCAGTGATTGGAGACTGAGGTACAGAAGGACAGTTACAGAGAAGTGAGGTTGGAGACTGGGGTGCAGATGAATTATTGAAGAGAGCAGAGTTTTCAGACTGAGGTACAGAAGAACTGTTGCAGGAAGCAGATGATGGAGACTGGGGTTCACAAGGACTGTTGCAGCTAGCAGAGGTTTGAAACTGGTGTGCAGAAGAATCGTTGCAGAGATCAGAGGTTGGAGACTGCAGTACAGAAGGACTGTTACAGAGAGCACAGTTTGGAGACTTCGGTGCAGAAGGAATGTTGCGGAGAGCAGAGGTTGGAGATTCGTGTGCAGAAGGACTGTTGCAGAAAGCAGAGGTTGGAGACTGAGGTGCAGAAGGGCTTTTGCAGAGAGCAGAGGTTGCAGACTAGTTGCAGAAAGACGGTTACAGAGGGCAGAGTTTGGAGACTGTGGTTCAAACGAATGATACAGAAAGCACAGTTTGGATACTGGGGTGCATAAAGACTCTTACAGAGATCAGAGGTTGGAGACTGTGGTACAGAAGGACTCTTACAGAGAGCAGAGTTTAAAGTCTGGGTTGCAGAAGAAAAGATGTAGAGAACAAAGTTTGGCGACTGGGGTGCAGAAGGACCTTTAGGGAAATCAGAATATGGAGATTGGGTGTAGAAGGACGGTTTCAGAGAGCAGTGATTGGAGACTGAGTTACAGAAGGACTGTTACAGAGAACAAAGTTGTGAGACTTGGGTGCAGATGGATTATTGCAGAGAGCAGAGTTTTCACACTGAGGTACAGAAGAACTGTTGCAGCAAGCAGATGTTGGAGACTCGGGTTCACAAGGACTGTTGCAGGTAGCAGAGGTTTAGTCTGGGGTTCAGAAGGATAGTTGCAGAGAGCAGAGGTTGGAGACTGAGGTGCAGAAAGATTGTTACAGAGAGCAGATGTTGGAGACTGGGGTGCAGAAGGACTCTTGCAGAGAGCAGAGGTTTTAGATTGGGATGTAGAAGGACTGTTGTAGAGAGTAGAGGTTGGAGATTGGGGTCCAGAAAAACTGTAGCAGAGAGCAGAGGTTGGAGACTAAAGTGCAGAAGGACAGTTAAATAGAGCAGAGGTTAGAGACTGGGGTGCAGACGGACTGACACAGAAAGCAGAGGTTGGAGACTCGGGTGCAGAAGTCCATTACAGAGAGCAGAGATTGTAGAATTCAATACAGATAGACTGTTACAGAGAGCAAAGTTTGGAAACTGGGTGGATAATGACTGTTGCAGAGAGCAGAGGTTGCAGACTAGGGTACAAATGGACTGTTGCAGAGAGCAGAGGATGGAGACTGGGGTGCAGAATGACTGTTGCAGAGAGCAGAGGTTGCAGACTGAGTTGCAGAAGGACGGTTACAGAGGGCAGAGTTTGGTGACTGTGGTTCAAAACGACTGATACAGAAAGCAGAGGTTGGATACTGGGGTGCATACGGACCCTTACAGAGAAAAGAGTTTGGAGACTGTGGTACAGAAGGACTGTTTAAGAGAGCAGAGGTTGGAGACTGGGGTGCAGAAAAACTGATGTAGTAAACAGCGTTTGGAGACTGGGGTGCAGAAGGATCTTGGGGTGATTAAAGTATAAAGACTGGGGTGTAGAAGGACTGTTGCATAGAGCAGAGGTTGGAGGCTGGGGTGTAGAAGGACTGTTTAAGAGAGCAGATGTTAGAGACTTGTGCGCAGAAGGACTTTTTCATAGAGCAGAGATTGGAGATTGAGGTACAGAAGGACTGTTACAGAGAGCATAGTTTGGAGACTGGGTTGCAGATGGAGGATTAAAGAGAGGGGAGTTCTCAGACTGAGGTACAGAAAAACTGTTGCACAAAGCAGATGTTGGAGACTGGGGTTCACAAGGACTGTTGCAGAGAGCAGAGGTTTGAGACTAGGGTGGAGAAGGATCGTTGCAGAGAGCAGAGGTTGGAGACTTATGTACAGAAGGATCGTTGAAGAGAGCAGAGGTTCGAGACTGGGGTGCAGAAGGATCGTTACACAGAGCAGAGTTTGGAGCTGGGGTGCAGAAAGACTTTTACAGAGAGCACAGTTTGGAGACTGGGGTGCAGAAGAAATGTTGCAGAGAGCAGAGGTTGGAGACTTGGGTGCAGAAGGACTGTTGCAGAAAGCAGAGTTTGGAGACTGAGGTTAAGAAGGACTGTTGCGGAGAGCAGAGGTTAAAGGACTGTGTGCAGAATCACAGTTATAGATAGCAGACTTTGGAGACTGGGTGTCAGAACGATCTTACAGAGAGAAGAGTTTGGAGACTTCGGTGCAGAAGGACTTTTACAGAGAGCGGATGTTTGAGACTGGGGTGCAGAAAACCATTACAGAGAGCAGAGGTTGGAGACTGGAGTGCAGAATGATCTTACAGAGAGTAGAGTTAAGAGACTGGGGTGCAGAAGAACTGTTATAGAGAGAAGAGGTAGGAGACTGGGGTGCAGAAGGATCGTTGCAGAGAGTAGAGCTTGGAGACTGGGGTGAAGAAGCCCTGTTTCAGAGAGCAGAGGTTGGAGACTGGGGTGCAGAAGGACTGTTACAGAGAGCAGAGTTTGCAGACTGGGTTTCAGAATGGTCTTACAGAGAGCAGAGTTAGTAGACTTGGGTACATAGGAATTGTTGCAGAGAGCAGATTTTTCAGACTGAGGTACAGAAGAACAGTTGCAGAGAGCAGACGTTGGAGACTGGATTGCACAAGGACTGTTGCAGCAAGCAGATATTAGAGACTTGGGTTTAGAAAGATCTTACAAAGAGCAGAGTTTTGAGACTGAGCTGCAGAAGCACTGTTACAGAGAGTAGAGGTTGAAGACTGAGGTGAGAAGGACCCTTGAAAAGAGCAGAGGTTGGAGACTGAGGTGAAGAAGGATAGTTATAGAGAGAAGCGTTTGGAGACTGGGGTGCAGAAAAACTTTTGCTGAGAGCAGAGGGTGGAGACTGGGGTGTAGAAGGACTGTTGCAGAGAGTAGAGGTTGGTGATTGGGGTCCAGAAGGACTGTTACAGAGAGCAGAGTTTGGAGACTGGGGTGGAGAAGGACTGTTGCAGAGAGCAGATGCTGGAGACTGAGGTGCAAAAGAAAAGCTGCAGAGATCAGAGTTCGGAGACTGGGTTGCAAAAGAATCTTACAGAGAGCAGAGGTGGAGAATGAGGTACAGAAGGACTGTTAGAACGAGCAGAGATTTGAGACTGAGGTGCAGAAGGATCATTAGAGAGAACAGTGTTTGGAGACTGCAGTGCAGAAGGACTGATACCGAAAGCAGAGGAGCAGAAGGACTGTTGCAGATAGCGGACTTTGGAAACTGGGGTGCAGAAGTACTGTTATAGAGAGCAGAGTTGGGAGACTGGGTTGCAGAAGGACTGATACAGAATGCAGAGATTGTAGTCTCGGGTGCAGAAAGACCCTTACAGAGAGCAGAGGTTGGATTCTGCAGTACAGGAGGACTGTTACAGAGAGCAGAGGTTGGAGACTGGGGTGAAGAACGACTGTAAAAGAGCGCTGAGGTTGGTAACTAGGGTGCCAAAGGACTGTTGCAGAGAGCAGAGTTTGGAGACTGGGGTGCAAAAAACTTTTCCGGAGAGAAGAGTTTGGAGACTGGGGTAAAGAAGGACTGTTACAGAGAGAAGAGGATGGAGACAGCGGTGAAGAAGGATCTTACAAAGAGCAGAATTTGGAGACTGAGGTGCAGAAGGACTGTTGTAGAGATCAGAGGTTGGAGACTGGGGTGCAGTTGGGTCATTGCAGAGAGCAGAGGTGAAACACTGGGGTGCAGAAGGATCGTTGCAGAGAGCAGAGGTTGGAGACTTGCGTGCAGAAGGCCTGCTAAAGAGAGCAGATTTGGAGACTGGCGTACATAAGGCCAGTTACAGAGAGGAAAGTTTGGAGACTGGCGTGCAGAAGGACTGGTACAGAGAGCAGATTTTGAAGAAAAGGTTGCTGAATGATCTTACAGAGAGCAGAGGTTGGAGACTAAGGTGCAGGTGGACTGTTACAGAGAGTAGTGGTTGGAGACTGGGGTGCAGAAGGATCGTGGAGAGGAGAGGTTTAAGACTGAGGTGCAAAAGTACTATTACAGAGAGCAGAGGTTGGAGATTGAGGTGTAGAATAACTGTTACGGAGAGCAGAGTTCGGACACTGAGGTACAGAAGCACTGTTACAGAGAGCAGAGTTTGGAAATTGGGATGCAGAAAGACCGTTACAGAGATCAGAGTTTGGAGACTATGGTATAGAAGAAATGTTACAGAGAGCAAATTGGGAGACTTTGGTGAAGAAGGACTGTTACAGAAAGCACAGGATGGAGACTGAGGTGAAGAAGGACTGTTACAAAGAGAAGAGGTTGAAGACAGCGGTGCAGAAGGATCTTACAGAGAGTAGAATTTGGAGACTGAGGTGCAGAAGGACTGTTGTAGAGATCATAGGTTGGAGACTGGGGTTAAGTAGGATCATTGTAGAGAGCAGAGGTTAAAGACTGGGGTGCAGAAGGATCGTTGCAGAGAGCAGAGGTTGGAGACTTGCGTGCAGAAGGCCTACTAAAGAGAGCAGATTTGCAGACTGGCATGCAGAAGGCCTGTTACAGAGAGGAGAGGTTGGAGACTGGGGTGCAGAAGGACTGATACAGAGAGCAGATTTTGAAGAAAGTGTTGCTGAAGAATCTTAAAGAGAGCAGAGGTTCAAGACTAAGGTGCAGGTGGACTGTTACAGAGAGCAGTGGTTGGAGACTATGGTACAGAAGGATCGTGGAGATGAGAGGTTTAAGACTGAGGTGAAAATGTACTGTTACAGAGAGCAGAGGTTGGAGATTGAGGTGTAGAAGGACTGTTACGGAGAGCAGAGTTTGGAGACTGAGGTGCATAAAAACTGTTACAGAATGCAGAGGTTGGAAATTGGGTTGCAGAAGGACCATTACAGAGAGCAGAGGTTGAAGACTGGGGTTAAGTAGGATCATTGCAGAGAGCAGATGTTAAAGACTGGGGTGCAGAAGGATCGTTGCAGAGAGCAGAGGTTGGAGACTTGCTTGCAGAAGGCCTGGGTAAAGAGAGCAGATTTGGAGACTGGCGTGCAGAAGGCCTGTTACAGAGAGGAGAGGTTTGAAACTGGAATGCATAAGGACTTGTACAGAGGGCAGATTTTGAAGAAAGGTTGCTGAAGATCTTACAGAGAGAAGAGGTTGGAGACTAAGGTGCAGGTGTACTGTTACAGAGAGCAGTGGTTGGAGACTGGGGTGCAGAAGGATCGTGGAGAGGAGAGGTTTCAGATTGAGGTGCAGAAGTACTGTTACAGAGAGCAGAGGTTGGAGATTGAGGTGTAGAAGGACTGTTACGAAGAACAGAGTTTGGAGATTTAGGTGCAGAAAGACTGTTACAGAAAGCAGAGGTTGGAAATTGGGGTGCAGAAGGACCGTTACTGAGAGCAGAGTTTGGAGACTAGGGTATAGAAGGACTGTTACAGAGAGCAGAGTTTGGAGACTTGGGTGCAGAAAGACTGTTAAAGAAAGCACAGGTTGGAGACTGAGGTGAAGAAGGATAGACACAGAGAGCAGAGGTTGGAGACTGGGGTTCAGAAGGACTGATACAGAAAGCAGAGTTTGGAGACTGGGGTGCAGTAGGACCGTTACAGAGAGCAGAGTTTGGTGAATGTGGTACAGAAGGACTGTTACAGAGAGCAGAGTTGGGAGACTGGGGTGCAGAAGGAATGTTACAGAGAGAACAGGTTGGAGATTGAGGTGCAGAAAGATAGATATAGAGAGCAGAGGTTTGAGACTGGGGTTAAGAAGAACAGTTACAGAGAGCAGATTTTGGTGACTGGGGAGCAGAAGGACTTTTCCAGAGGACAGAGTTTGGAGACTGTGGTGCCACAGGACCCTTGAAGAAAGCAGAGTTTGGTGACTAGGGTGGAGAAGGAATGTGAGAAAGAGCAGAGTTTGGAAACTGGAGTGCAGAAAGATCTTACAGAGAGCAGAGGTTGGAGACTGTGGTGCAGAAGGACTGTTGCAGAGAGCAGATGTTGGAGACTGGGGTCCAAAAAGATTGTTGCAGAGAGCATAGTTTGCAGACTGGGGTGCAGAAGGCTTTTGCATAGAGCAGAGGTTGGAGACTGAGGTACAAAAGGATTGTTACAGAGAGCAGATGTTGGAGACTGGGGTTCAGATGGATATTAGAGAGAGCAGATGACAGAGACTGAGGTGCAAAAGGATTGTAACAGACAGAAGAGGTAGGAGACTGGGGTGCAGGAGTTTTGTTTCAGACAGCAGAGTTTTCAGACTGTGGTGCAGAAGGACTGTTTTAGAGACCAGATGTTGGAGGCTGGGGTGTAGAAGGACTGTTGAAGAGAGCAGATGTTGGAGACTGGGGTGCAGAAGGACCGTTGCAGAGAACAGAGTTTGCAGACTGAGGTGCAGAAGGATTGTTACAGAGAGCAGAGTTTGGAGACTGGCGTGCAAAAGGACTGTTGCAGAGAGCAGAGGTCGGAGACTGAAGTGCAGAAGTGTTGCAGAGAGCAGAGGTTGGAGACTGGGGTGTTGCAGGACATTTGTAGAAAGCAGAGGTTAAAGAAAGGGGTGGAGAAAGAATGTTACAGAGAACAGAGTTTGGATACTGGAGTGCAGAAGAATCTTACAGAGAGCAGAGGTTGGATACATTGGTGAAGAAGGAGTGTTGAAGAGAGCACAGGTTGGAGACTAGGGTGGAGAAGGACTTTTGCAGATATCAGAGGTAGGAGACTGGGGTGCAGAAGGACTGTTGCAGACAGCAGAGTTTGGAGACTGGAGTGCAGAAGGACTGTTGCGGAGAACAGAGGTTGGAGACTGACGTGCAAAATTCTTGTTACATAGAGCAGAGGTTGGAGAATGAGGGGCAGAAGGATTGTTACAGAGAGAAGAGTTTGCAGAATGGGGTGCAGAAGGACTGTTGCAGAGAGAAAACGTTGGAGATTGGGGTGCAGAAGGACTTTTGCAGAGAGCAGAATTTGGAGACTGGGGTGCAGAAGGACTGTTGCAGAGAGCAGAGGTTGGATACTGAGGTGCAGAAAGACTCTTAGCAGAATTTGGAGATTAGGGTGCAGAAATATTGATACAGAAAGCAGAGTTTGGAGTCTGTGCTGCAGAAAGTCCTTTACAGAGATCAGAGTTTGAAGACTGCAGTATAGAAGGACTGTTGCATAGAGAAGAGGTTGGAGACTGAGGTGCAGAAGGATAGATACAGAGAACAGAGGTTGGAGACTGGGGTTCAGAAAGACTGATACAGAAAGCAGAGTTTTGAGACTGGGGTGTAGAAGGACTGTTACAGAGAGCAGAGTTTGGAGACTCAGGCTCAGAAGGACTGTTACAGGAAGCAGAGTTTTGAAATTGGGGTGCAGAAGGACTTTTACAGAGAGCAGATGTTGGAGACTATGGTATAGGACTGTTATCCAGAACAGATGTTGGAGACGGGGGTGCAGAAAGACTCTTACATAGAGCACAGTTTGGAGACTGAGTTGCAGAAGGATAGATACAGAAAACAGACGTTGGAGATTGGGGTTCAGACAGACTGATACAGAAAGCAGAGGTTGGAGACAGGGGTGCAGAAGGACCGTTACGAAGAGCAGAGGTTTGAGACTGCGGTACAGAAGGACTGTTACAGATAGCAGTTGTTCGAGACTGGGGAGCAGAAGGACTGTTGCAGAGGACAGAGGTTGGAGACTGGGTTGGAGAAGGAATGTTACAGAGAGCAGAGTTTGGAAACTGGAGTGCAGATATATCTTACAGAGAGCAGAGTTTGGAGACTGTGGTGCAGAATAACTGTTGCAGAGAGCAGATATTGGAGACTGGGGTCCAGAAGGATCGTTGCAGAGAGCAGAGTTTGGAGACTGGGGTGAAGAAGGACTCTTACAGAGAGAAGAGTTTGGAAACTGTTGTGCCTCAGGACTGTTTCAGAGAGCAGATGTTGGAGACTGGGGTGGAGAAGAATCGTTGCAGAGAGAAGAGGTTGGAAACTGTTGTGCAGAAGGACTCTTACAGAATGCAGAGTTTAAAGACTTGTTTGCAAAAGGATCTTACAGAGAACAGAGTTAGGAGACTGAGGTGCAGAAGGAGTGTTACAAAGAGCACAGGTTGGATACAGGGGTGCAGAAGCATCTTACAGAGAGAAGAGTTTAGAGCCTGAGGTGCAGAAGGACTGTTGCAAAGATCAGAAGTTGGAGAGTGGGTTGCAGTTGGATCATTGCAGATAGCAGATTTTGGAGACTGGGGTGCAGAAGGCCTGCTACACAGAGAAGAGTTTGGAGATTGGCTTGCAGAAGGCCTGTTCCAGAGAGGAGAGTTTGAAGACTGAGGTGCAGGTGGACTGTTATAGAGAGCAGTGTTTGGATACTGTGGTGCAGTAGGATCGTGCAGAGTGCAGAGGTGTCAAACTGAGGTGTAGAAGGACTGTTACAGAGAGCAGAGGTTGGAGACTGAGGTGTAGAAGGACTGTTAAAGAGAGCAGAGTTTGAAGACCTAGGTGCAGAAGGACGGTTACAGAAATTAGAGGTTGGAAATTGGGGTGCAGAAGGACCGTTACAGAGACCAGAGTTTGGTGACTGCGGTATAGAAAAACTGTTACAGAGAGCAGAGTTTGGAGACTGGGGTGCAGAAGGAATGTTACAGAGAGAACAGGTTGGAGACTGAGGTGCAGAAGGATAGATACAGAGAGCGTAGGTTTGAGACTGGGTTTAAGAAGGACCGTTTCAGAGAGCAGATGTTGGAAACTGGGGAGCAGAAGGACTGTTGCAGAGGACAGAGTTTGGAGACTGGGGTGCCGCAGAGCACTTGCCGAAAGCAGAGGTTAAATACTGAGGTGAAGAAGGAATTGGAAACTGGAGAACAGTTTGGAGACTGAGGTGCAGAAGGATCTTACAGAGAGCAGAGTTTGGAGACTGTGGTGCAGAAGGACTGTTGCAAAGAGTAGAGATTTGAGACTGAGATGTAGAAGTACTGTTACATAGAGCAGAGCTAGAAGAAAGGGGTGCAGAAGGATCTTACAGAGAGCATAATTTGGAGACTGAGGTGCAGAAGAACCATTGTAGAGATCAGATTTTAGAGACTGGGGTGCAGTAGGATCATTGCAGAGAGCAGAATTTGGAGACTGGGGTGCAGAAGTATCGTTGCAGAGAGCAGAGTTTTGAGACTGGCGTGCAGAAGGACAGTTACAGAGTGGAGAGGTTGGTGACTGGGGTGCAGAAAGACTGTTATACAGAGCAGTGTTTGGAGACTGGGTTGCTGAAGGATCTTACAATGAGCAGAGGTTGGAGACTGAGTTTCAGGTGGACTGTTACAGAGAGCAGAGGTTGGGGATTGAGGTGTAGAAGGACTTTTACAGAGAGGAGAGTTTGGAGACTCACGTGCAGAAGGACTGTAATGGAAAGCAGAGTTTCAAAATTGGGCTACAGAAGGACCATTACAGAGAGCAGAGTTTGGAGACTGCTGTATAGGTCTCTTACCAAGAACAGAGGTTGGAGACTGGGGTTCAGAAAGACTGATACAGAAAGCAGAGGTGAAGACTTGGGT
The DNA here is from genome assembly GCF_052094955.1 of Ictidomys tridecemlineatus. Lineage (NCBI taxonomy): Eukaryota > Metazoa > Chordata > Mammalia > Rodentia > Sciuridae > Ictidomys > Ictidomys tridecemlineatus. The sequence goes on from NW_027525072.1 coordinate 18,446, forward strand.
GTAGAAGGATCGTTACAAAGAGCAGAGGTTGGAGACATCGGTACAGAAGGACTTTTACAGAGAGCAGATCTCAGATTCTGGGGAGCAGAAAAAGTGTTTAAGAGGACAGAGGTTGGAGACGGGTGGAGAAGGAATATTGCAGAGAGCAGAGTTTGGAAACTGGTGTGCAGAAATATCTTACAGAGAGCAGAGGTTGGAGACTGTGGTGCAGAAGGACTGTTGCAAAGAGCAGACATTAGAGACTGGGTTCCAGAATGATCGTTCAAGAGAGCAGATTTTAGAACCTGGGGTGTAGAAGGACTGTTACACAGAGCAGAGGTTGGAGACTGAGGTGCAGAAGGACTGTTAGAGAGAGCAGAGTTAGGAGACTGGGGTGCAGAAGGACTGTTACAGAGAGTAGAGTTTGGAGACTGAGGTTCAGATGGATCTTACAGAGAGCAGAGTTTGCAGACTGGGGTTCAAAAGGAGTGTTGCAGAGATCAGATGTTGGAGACTGGGGTGGAGAAGAATCGTTGCAGAGAGAAGATGTTAATGACTGCGGTTCAGAATGTCTTTTACAGAGAGCAGAGGTTTGAGACTATTGTGCAGAAGGACTGTTACAGAGAGCTGAGTTTGGAGACTGGGGTGCAAAAGGGTTGTTGCAGAGAGCAGGGTTTTGAGACTGAGGTGCAGAAGAACTGTTTTAGAAAGCAGATGTTGGAGACTTGGGCACAGAAGGACTGTTGCAGAGAGCAGATTTTGGTAACTCGGGTACAGAAAGACTGTTGTAGAGAGCAGAGTTTGTAGACTGGTGTGCAGAAGGACTGTTACAGAGAGCAGAGGTTGGAGACTCAGATTCAGAAGTTCTGTTACAGAGAGCAAAGGTTGCATACAGGGGTGCAGAAGGATATTACAGAGAGCAAAATTTGGAGACTGAGGTGCACACGGACAGTTGCAGAGTATAGAGGTTTGAGACTGAGGTGCAGTAGGATCATTGCAGAGAGCAGATTTTGGAGACTGCGGTGCAGAGGGATCATTGCAGTAAGCAGATATTGGAGACTGGGGTGCAGAAGGCCTGCTACAGAGAGAAGAGTTGGGAGACTGGCCTGCAGAAGGCCTGTAACAGAGAGAAATGCTTGGAAACTAGGGTGCAGAAGGACAGTTATAGAGAGCAGAGTTTGGAGACTGGGTTGCTGAAAGGTCTTACAGAGATCAGAGGTTGGAGACTGAGGTGCAGCTGGACTGTTACAGAGAGTAGTGTTTGGAGACTTGGGTGCAGAAGGATTGTGAAGAGAGCAGAGGTGTCAGACTGAGGTTCAGTAGTACTGTTACAGAGAGCAAAGGTTAGAGACTGAGGTTTAGAAGCACTGTTATAGAGAACAGAGTTTGGAGACTGAGGTGCAGAAGGACTGTTACAGAAAGCAGAGGTTTAAAATTGGGGTGCAGAAGGACCGTTACAGAGAACAGACTTTGGAGACTGCGGTATAGAAAAACTTTTACAGAGAGTAGAGGTTGGAAACTGGGGTGCATAAGGAATATTACAGAGAGCACAGGTTTGAGAGTAAAGTTCAGAAGGATAGATACAGAGAGCAGAGTTTTGAGACTGAGGTTCAAAAGGACTGATACAGAAAGAAGAGTTTAGAGACTGGGGTGCTGAAAGACCATTATGAAGAGCAGAGTTTGGAGACTGGGGACCACAAGGACTGTTCCAGAGGACAGAGGTTGGAGACTGGGGTACTGCAGGACACTTGCAGAAGGCAGAGGTTAAAGACTGGGGTTGAGAAGTAATGTTACAGAGAGCAGAGTCTGTAAACTGAAGTGCAGAAGGATCTTACAGAAAGCAGAATTTGGAAACTGTGGTGCAGAAGGATTGTTACAGAGAGCAGAGGTTAGTGACTGGGGTCCAGAAGGATCGTTGCAGAGAGGAGAGTTTGGAGACTGGGGTGCAGAAGGATTGTTACAGAGAGAAGAGGATGGATATGAGGTGCAGAAGGACTGTTGCAGAGAGCAGAGGTTGAAGTCTGATGTGTAGAAAGACTCTTACAGAGAGCAGAGTTTGGAGACTGGGGTGCAGAAAGACTGTTACAGAGAGCAGAGGTTGGAGACTGTGGTGCAGAAAAACTGTTTCAGAGATCAGAGATTAAAGACTGTTGTGCAGTAGGATCATTGCAGAGAGAAGAGGTTGGAGACTAAGGTGCAGAAGGATCTTTGGAGAGAGCATATTTTGAAGACTGGGGTGCAGAAGGCCTGCAACAGAGGGCAGATTTTGGAGACTGCTGTGCAGAAACACTGTTACAGAAACTAGAGTTTGGAAATTGGGGTGCACAAGAAACTTTATAGAGACCAGAGTTTGGAGACTGCGGTATAGAAAAACTGTTACAGAGCGCAGAGTTTGGAAACTAGGGTGCAGAAGGACTGTTGCAGAGAGCAAAGGTTAGAGACTGGGGTCTAGAAAGATCGTTGCAGAGAGCTGAGTTTAGAGACTGGGGTGCAGAAGGACCATTGCAGAGAGCAGAAGTTGGAAACTAGGGTGTAGTAGGACTGTTGTAGAGAGCAGATGTTGGAGACTGGAGTGCAGATGGACTGTTGCAGAGAGAAGAGGTTGGAGACTGAGGTGCAGAAAGACTGTTACAAAGAGCAGATATTTGAGACTGGGTTGCAGAAGGACTGTTACAGAGAGCAGAGTTTGGATACTAGAGTTCATATGGATCTTACAGAGAGCAGAGGTTGAAGACTGGGTTGCAGAAGGACTATTACAGAGAGCAGAATTTGGAGACTGAGGTGCAGAAAGATCGTTGCAGAGAGCAGAGCTTTCATACTGAGGTGCAGTAGACTGTTGCAGAGAGCAGACGTTGTAGACTGAGGTGCAGAAGGAATGTTACAGAGAGTAGAGATTGTAGATTGGATTTCAAAAGGCCTGTTACAGAGAGCAGAGGTTGGAGACTGGGGTACAGAAGGACTGTTACAGAGAGCAGAGTTTGAAGACTGGGATGTAGAAGGACTGTTACAGAGAGCAAAGTTTGGAGACTTGGGTGCAGCAGGACTGTTACAGAGAGCAAAGTTTGGAGACTGGGGTGCAGAAGGATCATTGCAGAGCACAGAGTTTTCAGACTGAGGTTAAGAAAGACTTTTTCATAGAGCAGTTTTTGGAGACACAGGTGCAGAAGTACTGTTGCAGAGAGTAGACGTTGGAGACTGCGGTGAAGAAAGATCGTCATTGAGAGCAGAGGTTTGAGACTGGGGTGCAGAAGAACTGTTACAGAGAGCAGAGTTTCTATACAAGGTTTCTCAAGGATCTTACAGAGAGCAGAAGTTGTAGACCAAGTTGCAGCAGGATTGTTACATAGAGCAGAGGTTGGAGACTAGGGTCCAGAAGGATCTTTGCAGAGAAGAGAGTTTTCAGACTGAGGTGCAGAAGGACTGTTGCAGAGAGCAGATATTGGAGACTGTGGTGCAGAAGGACTGTTGCAGAGAGCAGAGTTTTTAGACAAGGTTGCTCAAGGATCTTACAGAGAGCAGAGGTTGTAGACCAAGTTTCAGCAGGACTGTTACAGAGAGCAGAGGTTGGATACTAAGGTGCAGAAGGATCATTGCAGAGAAGAGAGTTTTCAGACTGAGGTGCAGAAGGACTATTGCAGAGAGCACATGTTGGAGACTGGGGTTCCGAAGGACTGTTGCAGAGAGCAGAAGTTGGAGACTGGGGTTCAGAAGGATCGTTGTAGAGAGCAGAGGTTGGAGACTGGGGTGCAGAAGTATTGTTATACAGAAAAGAGATCGGAGACTGGGGTGTAGAAGGCCTGTCACAAAGAGCAGAGTTCTGAGAAGGGGTGCAGAAGTACTTTTACAAAAAGTAGAGTTTGGAGAATGAGGTCCAGAAGCATCATTATAGAGAGCGGAGTTTGGAGACTTGGTTGCAGAGGGACTGCTGCAGAGAGCACAGGCTTGACATGGGGTGTAGAAGAACTGTTGCGGAGAGCACAGGTTTGAGATTTGTGTGCAGAAGCACTGTTGCAGAGAGTAAAGGTTGGAGACTGCATTTCAGTAGGACTGTTACAGAGGCAGAGTTTGGTGCAGAAGGACTGTTGCAGGAGCAGATATTGGAGACTGGGTTGCCGAAGGACTGTTGCAGAGAGCAGAGGTTGGAGACTGGGTTGCAGAAGGATCATTGTAGCGAGCAGAGGTTTGAGACCGGCGTGCAGAAGGACTGTTACAGAGGACAGAGGTTGGAGAAGGTGTGCAGAAGGACTGTTTAAGAAAGCAGAGTTTACAGACTTGGTTGCAGAATGATCTTACAGAGAGAATATGTTGGAGACTGAGGTGCAGAAGGACTGTTACAGAGAGTGGAGTTTAGAGACTGAGGTTCAGAAAGACCGTTGTAGAGAGCAGTGTTTGGAGACTGAGGTTTAGAAAGATTGTTACAGAGAGCAGAGCTTGAAGACTGAGGTGCAGAAGGACTGTTGCAGATTGCAGAGTTTGGAGACTGGGGTGCAGAAGGACTGTTGCAGATAGCAGAGTTTGGAGACTGGGCTGTAGAAGGACTGTTGCAGAAAATAGAGGTTTGAGACTTGGGTGCAGAAGGACTGTGACAGAGAGCAGAGTTTGGAGACTGAGGTGCAGAAGGATCGTTGTATCGAGCAGAGGTTTGAGACCGTCATGCAGAAGGACTGTTACAGAGAACAGAGGTTGGAGAAGGTGTGCAGAAAGACTTTTCCAGAGGGCAGAGTTTACAGACTGGTTTGCAGAAGGATCTTACAGAGAGAATATGTTGGAGACTGAGGTGAAGAAGGACTGTTACAGAGAGTAGAGTTTAGAGACTGAGGTTCAGAAAGACCGTTGTAGAGAGCAGTGTTTGGAGACTGAGGTGCAGAAAGATTGTTAAAGAGAGCAAAGTTTGGAGACTGGGGTTCAGAAAAACTGTTGCAGATAGCAGAGTTTGGAGACTGGGGTGCAGAAAGACTGTTGCAGATAGCAGAGTTTGGAGACTGGGGTGTAGAAGAACTGTTGCAGAAAGCAGAGGTTTGAGACTTGGGTGCAGAAGAACTGTTGCAGAGAGCAGAGTTTGGAGACTGAGGTGCAGTAGGACTTTTAAAGAGAGATGAGGTTGGAAACTAGGGTTCAGAAGGACTGATACAGAAAGCAGAGGTTAAAGACTGGGGAGCAGAAGGAGCATTACAGAGAGCAGATTTTGGAGACTGCACTACAGGAGGACTGTTACAGAGAGCAGAGCTTGGAGATTGGTGTGGAGAAGGACTGTTACAGATTGCAGACCTTGGAGTCTGGGGTGCCGTAGAACTGTTGCAGAGAGCATAAGTTTAAGACTGGTGCAGAAGAACTGTTGAAGAAAGCAGAGGTTGGAGACAGAGGTGCAGAAGGAATGTTACAGAGAGAAGAGTTTGGAAACTCTGGTGCAAAAGGAATGACACAGAAAGGAGAGGTTGGAGACTGGGGTGCAGAAGGAACGTTGCAGACAGCAGAGGTTGAGGACTGTGGTACAAAAGGACTGTTACAGAGAGCAGATGTTGGAGACTGGGGAGCAGAAGGACTGTTACAGAGAGCAGAGGTTGGATTCTTGGGAGCAGAAGAAATGTTATAGAGAGCAGATTTGGAAACTGGGGTGCGAATGATCTTACAGAGTGTAGAGGTTGGAGGCTGGGGTGCAGAAGCACTGTTACAGACAGCAGATTTTGGAGACTGAGGTGCAGAAGGACTCTTACAGAAAGCAGATTTGGGAGACTGGGGTGCACAAGGATCGTTGCAGAGAGCAGAGTTTTCAAACTGAGCTTCAGGTAGACTGTTGCAGACTGCAGATGTTGAAGACTGGGGTGCAGA
>NW_027525073.1:0-24244 GCF_052094955.1 Ictidomys tridecemlineatus
TTTCAAGTTCTATCTCTATGGTTTGTTTGCTGTTGATGTAGCCCTAAGCAGAGACTGGCGAGAATCACTTTCATGGAAAGGGCCTGCCAAGCTTCCAAAAAACTACGAGTTGCCTGAAATCTCAGCACACACTTTTTCACCCAATCTTGATGAAACTTTCAGGTAATGATCAGTACACCAATCCCACTTGGCTCGCCAAATTTCGTTCTTCTAGGTTAAACCGTTCATTGGCTGTAACCGGTTTCATTTTGAGGTTTCACTCTGTTTTCTCCTATAGGGATACATGTATTTGGAACTCTAAATCAAACACGGTTTGTGCTAGCTCTTTGAAACTTGACACAATAAAGCAGTTTCAAGTTCTATCTCTATGGTTTGTTTGCTGTTGATGTAGCCCTAAGCAGAGACTGGCGAGAATCACTTTCATGGAAAGGGCCTGCAAGCTCCAAAAAACTACGAGTTGCCTGAAATCTCAGCAAACACTTTTCACCCAATCTTGATGAAACTTTCAGGTAATGATCAGTACACCAATCCCACTTGGCTCGCCAAATTTCGTTCTTCTAGGTTAAACCGTTCGTTGGAAGTAACCGTTTCATTTTGAGGTTTCACTCTGTTTCTCCTATAGGGATACATGTATTTGACTTGACACAATAAAGCAGTTTCAAGTTGTATCTCTATGGTTTGTTTGCTGTTGATGTTGCCCTAAGCAGAGACTGGCGAAAATCACTTTCATGGAAAGGGCCTGCCAAGCTTCCAAAAAACTACGAGTTGCCTGAAATCTCAGCAAACACTTTATTACCCAATCTTGATGAAACTTTCAGGTAATGATCAGTACATAAATCCCACTTGGCTCGCCAAATTTCGTTCTTCTAGGTTAAACCGTTCGTTGGCAGTAACCGGTTTCATTTTGAGGTTTCACTCTGTTTTCTCCTATAGGGATACATGTATTTGGAACTCTAAATCAAACACGGTTTGTGCTAGCTCTTTGAAACTTGACACAATAAAGCAGTTTCAAGTTCTATCTCTATGGTTTATTTGCTGTTGATGTAGCCCTAAGCAGAGACTGGCGAGAATCACTTTCATGGAAAGGGCCTGCCAAGCTTCCAAAAAACTACGAGTTGCCTGAAATCTCAGCACACACTTTTTCACCCAATCTTGATGATACTTTCAGGTAATGATCAGTACACCAATCCCACTTGGCTCGCCAAATTTCGTTCTTCTAGTTTAAAGCGTTCGTTGGCAGTAACCGGTTTCGTTTTGAGGTTTCACTCTGTATTCTCCTATAGGGATACATGTATTTGGAACTCTAAATCAAACACGGTTTGTGCTAGCTCTTTGAAACTTGACACAATAAAGCAGTTTCAAGTTCTATCTCTATGGTTTGTTTGCTGTTGATGTAGCCCTAAGCAGAGACTGGCGAGAATCACTTTCATGGAAAGGACCTGCCAAGCTTCCAAAAAACTAAGAGTTGCCTGAAATCTCAGCACACACTTTTTCACCCAATCTTGATGAAACTTTCAAGTCATGATCAGTACACCAATCCCACTTGGCTCGCCAAATTTCGTTCTTCTAGGTTAAACCGTTCGTTGGCAGTAACCGGTTTTGTTTTGAGGTTTCACTCTGTATTTTCCTATAGGGATACATGTATTTGGAACTCTAAATCAAACACGGTTTGTGCTAGCTCTTTGAAACTTGACACAATAAAGCAGTTTCAAGTTCTATCTCTATGGTTTGTTTGCTGTTGATGTAGCCCTAAGCAGAGACTGGCGAGAATCACTTTCATGGAAAGGGCCTGCCAAGCTTCCAAAAAATTACGAGTTGCCTGAAATCTCAGCACACACTTTTTCACCCAATCTTGATGAAACGTTCAGGTAATGATCAGTACACCAATCCCACTTGGCTCGCCAAATTTCGTTCTTCTAGGTTAAAGCGTTCGTTGGCAGTAACCGGTTTCATTTTGAGGTTTCACTCTGTTTTCTCCTATAGGGATACATGTATTTGGAACTCTAAATCAAACACGGTTTGTGCTAGCTCTTTGAAACTTGACACAATAAAGCAGTTTCAAGTTCTCTCTCTATGGTTTGTTTGCTGTTGATGTAGCCCTAAGCAGAGACTGGCGAGAATCACTTTCATGGAAAGGGCCTGCCAAGCTTCCAAAAAACTACGAGTTGCCTGAAATCTCAGCAAACACTTTTTCACCCAATCTTGATGAAACTTTCAGGTAATGATCAGTACACCAATCCCACTTGGCTCGCCAAATTTCGTTTTTCTAGGTTAAACCATTTGTTGGAAGTAACTGGTTTCATTTTGAGGTTTCACTCTGTTTTCTCCTATAGGGATACATGTATTTGGAACTCTAAATCAAACACGGTTTGTGCTAGCTCTTTGAAACTTGACACAATAAAGCAGTTTCAAGTTCTATCTCTATGGTTTGTTTGCTGTTGATGTAGCCCTAAGCAGAGACTGGCGAAAATCACTTTCATGGAAAGGGCCTGCCAAGCTTCCAAAAAACTACGAGTTGCCTGAAATCTCAGCAAACACTTTATCACCCAATCTTGATGAAACTTTCAGGTAATGATCAGTACATAAATCCCACTTGGCTCGCCAAATTTCGTTCTTCTAGGTTAAACCGTTCGTTGGCAGTAACCGGTTTCATTTTGAGGTTTCACTCTGTTTTCTCCTATAGGGATACATGTATTTGGAACTCTAAATCAAACACGGTTTGTGCTAGCTCTTTGAAACTTGACACAATAAAGCAGTTTCAAGTTCTATCTCTATGGTTTATTTGCTGTTGATGTAGCCCTAAGCAGAGACTGGCGAGAATCACTTTCATGGAAAGGGCTTGCCAAGCTTCCAAAAACTACGAGTTGCCTGAAATCTCAGCACACACTTTTTCACCCAATCTTGATGATACTTTCAGGTAATGATCAGTACACCAATCCCACTTGGCTCGCCAAATTTCGTTCTTCTAGTTTAAAGCGTTCGTTGGCAGTAACCGGTTTCGTTTTGAGGTTTCACTCTGTATTCTCCTATAGGGATACATGTATTTGGAACTCTAAATCAAACACGGTTTGTGCTAGCTCTTTGAAACTTGACACAATAAAGCAGTTTCAAGTTCTATCTCTATGGTTTGTTTGCTGTTGATGTAGCCCTAAGCAGAGACTGGCGAGAATCACTTTCATGGAAAGGACCTGCCAAGCTTCCAAAAAACTACGAGTTGCCTGAAATCTCAGCACAAACTTTTTCACCCAATCTTGATGAAACTTTCAGGTAATGATCAGTACACCAATCCCACTTGGCTCACCAAATTTCGTTCTTCTACGTTAACCGTTCGTTGGCAGTAACCGGTTTCATTTTGAGGTTTCACTCTGTTTTCTCCTATAGGGATACATGTATTTGGAACTCTAAATCAAACAAGGTTTGTGCTAGCTCTTTGAAACTTGACACAATAAAGCAGTTTCAAGTTCTATCTGTATGTTTGTTTGCTGTTGATGTAGCCCTAAGCAGAGACTGGCGAGAATCACTTTCATGGAAAAGGCCTGCCAAGCTTCCAAAAAACTACGAGTTGCCTGAAATCTCAGCACACAATTTTTCACCCAATCTTGATGAAACTTTCAAGAAATGATCAGTACACCAATCCCACTTGGCTCGCCAAATTTCGTTCTTCTAGGTTAAACCGTTCGTTGGCAGTAACCAGTTTCAATTTGAGGTTTCACTCTGTTTTCTCCTATAGGGATACATGTATTTGGAACTCTAAATCAAACACGGTTTGTGCTAGCTCTTTGAAACTTGACACAATAAAGCAGTTTCAAGTTCTATCTCTATGGTTTGTTTGCTGTTGATGTAGCCCTAAGCAGAGACTGGCGAGAATCACTTTCATGGAAAGGGCCTGCCAAGCTTCCAAAAAACTACGAGTTGCCTGAAATCTCAGCACACACTTTTTCACCCAATCTTGATGAAACTTTCAGGTAATGATCAGTACACCAATCCCACTTGGCTCGCCAAATTTCGTTCTTCTAAGTTAAACCGTTCGTTGGCTGAAACCGGTTTCATTTTGAGGTTTCACTGTGTTTTCTCCTATAGGGATACATGTATTTAAAACTCTAAATGAAACACGGTTTGTGCTAGCTCTTTGAAACTTGACACAATAAAGCAGTTTCAAGTTCTATCTCTATGGTTTGTTTGCTGTTGATGTAGCCCTAAGCAGAGACTGGCGAGAATCACTTTCATGGAAAGGGCCTGCCAAGCTTCCAAAAAACTACGAGTTGCCTGAAATCTCAGCACACACTTTTTCACCCAATCTTGATGAAACTTTCAGGTAATGATCAGTACACCAGTCCCACTTGGCTCGCCAAATTTCGTTCTTCTAGGTTAAACCGTTCGTTGGCAGTAACCGGTTTCATTTTGAGGTTTCACTCTGTTTTCTCCTATAAGGATACATGTATTTGGAACTCTAAATCAAACACGGTTTGTGCTAGCTCTTTGAAACTTGACACAATAAAGCAGTTTCAAGTTCTATCTCTATGGTTTGTTTGCTGTTGATGTAGCCCTAAGCAGAGACTGGCGAGAATCACTTTCATGGAAAGGGCCTGCCAAGCTTCCAAAAAACTACGAGTTGCCTGAAATCTCAGCACACATTTTTAAACCCAATCTTGATTAAAACTTTTAGGTAATGATCAGTACACCAATCCCACTTGGCTCGCCAAATTTCTTTCTTCTAGGTTAAACCGTTCCTTGGCAGTAACCGGTTTCATTTTGAGGTTTCACTCTGTTTTCTCCTATAGGGATACATGAATTTGGAACTCTAAATCAAACACGGTTTGTGCTAGCAATTTGAAACGTGACACAATTAAGCAGTTTCAAGTTCTATCTCTGTGGTTTGTTTGCTGTTGATGTAGCCCTAAGCAGAGACTGGAGAGAATCACTTTCATGGAAAGGGCCTGCCAAGCTTCCAAAAAACTACGAGTTGCCTGAAATCTCAGCAAACACTTTATCACCCAATCTTGATGAAACTTTCAGGTAATGATAAGTACACCAATCCCACTTGGCTCGCCAAATTTCGTTCTTCTAGGTTAATCCGTTCTTTGGCAGTAACCGGTTTCATTTTGAGGTTTCACTCTGTTTTCTCCTATAGGGATACATGTATTTGGAACTCTAAATCAAACACGGTTTGTGCTAGCTCTTTGAAACTTGACACAATAAAGCAGTTTCAAGTTCTATCTCTGTGGTTTGTTTGCTGTTGAAGTAGCCCTAAGCAGAGACTGGCGAGAATCACTTTCATGGAAAGGGCCTGCCAAGCTTCCAAAAACTACGAGTTGCCTGAAATCTCAGCACACACTTTTTCACCCAATCTTGATGAAACTTTCAGGTAATGATCAGTACACCAATCCCACTTGGCTCGCCAAATTTCGTTCTTCTAGGTTAAACCGTTCGTTGGCAGTAACCGGTTTCATTTTGAGGTTTCACTCTGTTTTCTCCTATAGGGATACATGTATTTGGAACTCTAAATCAAACACGGTTTGTGCTAGCTCTTTGAAACTTGACACAATAAAGCAGTTTCAAGTTCTATCTCTATGGTTTGTTTGCTGTTGATGTAGCCCTAAGCAGAGACTGGCGAGAATCACTTTCATGGAAAGGGCCTGCCAAGCTTCCAAAAAACTACGAGTTGCCTGAAATCTCAGCAAACACTTTTTCACCCAATCTTGATGAAACTTTCAGGTAATGATCAGTACACCAATCCCACTTGGCTTGCCAAATTTTGTTCTTCTAGGTAAAACCGTTCGTTGGCAGTAACCAGTTTCATTTTGAGGTTTCACTCTGTTTTCTCCTCTAGGGATACATGTATTTGGAATTCTAAATCAAACACGGTTTGTGCTAGCTCTTTGAAACTTGACACAATAAAGCAGTTTCAAGTTCTCTCTCTATGGTTTGTTTGCTGTTGATGTAGCCCTAAGCAGAGACTGGCGAGAATCACTTTCATGGAAAGGGCCTGCCAAGCTTCCAAAAAACTACGAGTTGCCTGAAATCACAGCACACACTTTTTCACCCTATCTTGATGATACTTTCAGGTAATGATCAGTACACCAATCCCACTTGGCTCGCCAAATTTCGTTCTTCTAGGTTAAAGCGTTCGTTGGCAGTAACCGGTTTCGTTTTGAAGTTTCACTCTGTATTCTCCTATAGGGATACATGTATTTGGAACTCTAAATCAAACACGGTTTGTGCTAGCTCTTTGAACCTTGACACAATAAAGCAGTTTCAATTTCTTTCTCTATGGTTTGTTTGCTGTTGATGTAGCCCTAAGCAGAGACTGGCGAGAATCACTTTCATGGAAAGGGCCTGCCAAGCTTCCAAAAAACTACGAGTTGCCTGAAATCTCAGCACACACTTTTTCACCCAATCTTGATGAAACTTTCAGGTAATAATCAGTACACCAATCCCACTTGGCTCGCCAAATTTCGTTCTTCTAGGTTAAACCGTTCGTTGGCAGTAACCGGTTTCATTTTGAGGTTTCACTCTGTTTTCTCCTATAGGGATACATGTATTTGGAACTCTAAATCAAACATGGTTTGTGCTAGCTCTTTGAAACTTGACACAATAAAGCAGTTTCAAGTTCTATCTCTATGGTTTGTTTGCTGTTGATGTAGCCCTAAGCAGAGACTGGCGAGAATCACTTTCATGGAAAGGGCCTGCCAAGCTTCCAAAAACTACGAGTTGCCTGAAATCTCAGCACACACTTTTTCACCCAATCTTGATGAAACTTTCAGGTAATGATCAGTACACCAATCCCACTTGGCTTGCCAAATTTTGTTCTTCTAGGTTAAACCGTTCGTTGGCAGTAACCAGTTTCATTTTGAGGTTTCACTCTGTTTTCTCCTCTAGGGATACATGTATTTGGAATTCTAAATCAAACACAGTTTGTGCTAGCTCTTTGAAACTTGACACAATAAAGCAGTTTCAAGTTCTCTCTCTATGGTTTGTTTGCTGTTGATGTAGCCCTAAGCAGAGACTGGCGAGAATCACTTTCATGGAAACGGCCTGCCAAGCTTCCAAAAAACTACGAGTTGCCTGAAATCACAGCACACACTTTTTCACCCTATCTTGATGATACTTTCAGGTAATGATCAGTACACCAATCCCACTTGGCTCGCCAAATTTCGTTCTTCTAGGTTAAAGCGTTCGTTGGCAGTAACCGGTTTCGTTTTGAGGTTTCACTCTGTATTCTCCTATAGGGATACATGTATTTGGAAATCTAAATCAAACACGGTTTGTGCTAGCTATTTGAAACTTGACACAATAAAGCAGTTTCAAGTTCTATCTCTATGGTTTGTTTGCTGTTGATGTAGCCCTAAGCAGAGACTGGCGAGAATCACTTTCATGGAAAGGGCATGCCAAGCTACCAAAAAACTACGAGTTGCCTGAAATCTCAGCACACACTTTTTCACCCAATCTTGATGATACTTTCAGGTAATGATCAGTACACCAATCCCACTTGGCTCGCCAAATTTCGTTCTTGTATGTTAAAGCGTTCGTTGGCAGTAACCGGTTTCGTTTTGAGGTTTCACTCTGTATTCTCCTATAGGGATACATGTATTTGGAACTCTAAATCAAACACGGTTTGTGCTAGCTCTTTGAAACTTGATACAATAAAGCAGTTTCAAGTTCTATCTCTATGGTTTGTTTGCTGCTGATGTAGCCCTAAGGAGAGACTGGCGAGAATCACTTTCATGGAAAGGGCCTGCCAAGCTTCCAAAAAACTACGAGTTGCCTGAAATCTCAGCACACACTTTTTCACCCAATCTTGATGAAACTTTCAGATAATGATCAGTACACCAATCCCACTTGGCTCGCCAAATTTCATTCTTCTAGGTTAAACCGTTCGTTGGCAGTAACCAGTTTCATTTTGAGGTTTCACTCTGTTTTCTCCTATAGGGATACATGTATTTGGAACTCTAAATCAAACACGGTTTGTGCTACCTCTTTGAAACTTGACACAATAAAGGCAGTTTTAAGTTCTCTCTCTATGGTTTGTTTGCTGTTGATGTAGACCTAAGCAGAGACTGGCGAGAATCACTTTCATGGAAAGGGCCTGCCAAGCTTCCAAAAAACTACGAGTTGCCTGAAATCTCAGCACACACTTTTTCACCCAATCTTGATGAAACTTTCAGGTAATGATCAGTACACCAATCCCACTTGGCTCGCCAAATTTCGTTCTTCTAGGTTAAACCGTTCGTTGGCAGTAACCGGTTTCATTTTGAGGTTTCACTCTGTTTTCTCCTATAGGGATACATGTATTTGGAACTCTAAATCAAACACGGTTTGTGCTAGCTCTTTGAAACTTGACACAATAAAGCAGTTTCAAGTTCTATCTCTATGGTTTGTTTGCTGTTGATGTAGCCCTAAGCAGAGACTGGCGAGAATCACTTTCATGGAAAGGGCCTGCCAAGCTTCCAAAAAACTACGAGTTCCCTGAAATCTCAGCACACACTTTTTCACCCAATCTTGATGATACTTTCAGGTAATGATCAGTACACCAGTCCCACTTGGCTCGCCAAATTTCGATCTTCTAGGTTAAACCGTTCGTTGGCAGTAACCGGTTTCGTTTTGAGGTTTCACTCTGTTTTCTCCTATAGGGATACATGTATTTGGAACTCTAAATCAAACACAGTTTGTGCTAGCTCTTTGAAACTTGACACAATAAAGCAGTTTCAAGTTCTATCTCTATGGTTTGTTTGCTGTTGATGTAGCCCTAAGCGTAGACTGGCGAGAATCACTTTCATGGAAAGGGCCTGCCAAGCTTTCGAAAAACTACGAGTTGCCTGAAATCTCAGCACACACTTTTTCACCCAATCTTGATGAAACTTTAAGGTAATGATCAGTACACCAATCCCACTTGGCTCGCCAAATTTTGTTCTTCTAGGTTAAACCGTTCGTTGGCAGTAACCGGTTTCATTTTTAGGTTTCACTCTGTTTTCTCCTCTAGGGATACATGTATTTGGAACTCTAAATCAAACACGGTTTGTGCTAGCTCTTTGAAACTTGACACAATAAAGCAGTTTCAAGTTATCTCTCTATGGTTTGTTTGCTGTTGATGTAGCCCTAAGCAGAGACTGGCGAGAATCACTTTCATGGAAAGGGCCTGCCAAGCTTCCAAAAAACTACGAGTTGCCTGAAATCTCAGCAAACACTTTTTCACCCAATCTTGATGAAACTTTCAGGTAATGATCAGTACACCAATCCCACTTGGCTCGCCAAATTTCGTTCTTCTAGGTTAAACCGTTCGTTGGCAGTAACCGGTTTCATTTTGAGGTTTCACTCTGTTTTCTCCTATAGGGATACATGTATTTGGAACTCTAAATCAAACACGGTTTGTGCTAGCTCTTTGAAACTTGACACAATAAAGCAGTTTCAAGTTCTATCTCTATGGTTTGTTTGCTGTTGATGTAGCCCAAAGCAGAGACTGGCGAGAATCACTTTCATGGAAAGGGCCTGCCAAGCTTCCAAAAAACTACGAGTTCCCTGAAATATCAGCACACACTTTTTCACCCAATCTTGATGATACTTTCAGGTAATGATCAGTACACCAGTCCCACTTGGCTCGCCAAATTTCGTTCTTCTAGGTTAAACCGTTCGTTGGCAGTAACCGGTTTCGTTTTGAGGTTTCACTCTGTTTTCTCCTATAGGGATACATGTATTTGGAACTCTAAATCAAACACGGTTTGTGCTAGCTCTTTGAAACTTGACACAATAAAGCAGTTTCAAGTTCTATCTCTATGGTTTGTTTGCTGTTGATGTAGCCCTAAGCAGAGACTGGCGAGAATCACTTTCATGGAAAGGGCCTGCCAAGCTTCCAAAAAACTACGAGTTGCCTGAAATCTCAGTACACACTTTTTCACCCAATCTTGATGAAACTTTCAGGTAATTGTCAGTACACCAATCCCACTTGGCTCGCCAAATTACGTTCTTCTAGGTTAAACCGTTCGTTGGCAGTAACCGGTTTCATTTTGAGGTTTCACTCTGTTTTCTCCTATAGGGATACATGTATTTGGAACTCTAAATCAAACACAGTTTGTGCTAGCTCTTTGAAACTTGACACAATAAAGCAGTTTCAAGTTCTATCTCTATGGTTTGTTTGCTGTTGATGTAGCCCTAAGCGTAGACTGGCGAGAATCACTTTCATGGAAAGGGCCTGCCAAGCTTCCGAAAAACTACGAGTTGCCTGAAATCTCAGCACACACTTTTTCACCCAATCTTGATGAAACTTTAAGGTAATGATCAGTACACCAATCCCACTTGGCTCGCCAAATTTTGTTCTTCTAGGTTAAACCGTTCGTTGGCAGTAACCGGTTTCATTTTTAGGTTTCACTCTGTTTTCTCCTCTAGGGATACATGTATTTGGAACTCTAAATCAAACACGGTTTGTGCTAGCTCTTTGAAACTTGACACAATAAAGCAGTTTCAAGTTATCTCTCTATGGTTTGTTTGCTGTTGATGTAGCCCTAAGCAGAGACTGGCGAGAATCACTTTCATGGAAAGGGCCTGCCAAGCTTCCAAAAACTACGAGTTGCCTGAAATCTCAGCAAACACTTTTTCACCCAATCTTGATGAAACTTTCAGGTAATGATCAGTACACCAATCCCACTTGGCTCGCCAAATTTCGTTCTTCTAGGTTAAACCGTTCGTTGGCAGTAACCGGTTTCATTTTGAGATTTTACTCTGTTTTCTCCTATAGGGATACATGTATTTGGAACTCTAAATCAAACACGGTGTGTGCTAGCTCTTTGAAACTTGACACAATAAAGCAGTTTCAAGTTCTATCTCTATGGTTTGTTTGCTGTTGATGTAGCCCTAAGCAGAGACTGGCGAGAATCACTTTCATGGAAAGGGCCTGCCAAGCTTCCAAAAAACTACGAGTTGCCTGAAATCTCAGCACACACTTTTTCACGCAATCTTGATGAAACTTTCAGGTAATGATCAGTACACCAATCCCACTTGGCTCGCCAAATTTCGTTCTTCTAGGTTAAACCGCTCGTTTGCAGTATCTGGTTTATTTTGAGGTTTCACTCTGTTTTCTCCTATAGGGATACATGTATTTGGAACTCTAAATCAAACACGGTTTGTGCTAGCTCTTTGAAACTTGACACAATAAAGCAGTTTCAATTTCTATCTCTATGGTTTGTTTACTGTTGATGTAGCCCTAAGCAGAGACTGGCAAGAATCACTTTCATAGAAATTGCCTGCCAAGCTTCCAAAAAACTACTAGTTGCCCGAAATCTCAGCACACACTTTTTCACCCAATCTTGATGATACTTTCAGGTAATTATCAGTACACCAATCCCACTTGGCTCGCCAAATTTCGTTCTTCTAGGTTAAACCGTTCGTTGGCAGTAACCGGTTTCATTTTGATGTTTCACTCTTTTTTCTCCTATAGGGATACATGTATTTGGAACTCTAAATCAAACACGGTTTGTGCTAGCTCTTTGAAACTTGACACAATAAAGCAGTTTCAAGTTCTATGTCTATGATTTGTTTGCTGTTGATGTAGCCCTAAGCAGAGACTGGCGAGAATCACTTTCATGGAAAGGGCCGGCCAAGCTTCCAAAAAAATACGAGTTGCCTGAAATCTCAGCAAACACTTTTTCACCCAATCTTGATGAAACGTTCAGGTAATGATCAGTACACCAATCCCACTTGGCTCGCCAAATTTCGTTCTTCTAGGTTAAACCGTTCGTTGGCAGTAACCGGTTTCATTTTGAGGTTTCACTCTGTTTTCTCCTATAGGGATACATGTATTTGGAACTCTAAATCAAACACGGTTTGTGCTAGCTCTTTGAAACTTGACACAGTAAAGCAGTTTCAAGTTCTATCTCTATGGTTTGTTTGCTGTTGATGTAGCCCTAAGCAGAGACTGGCGAGAATCACTTTCATGGAAAGGGCCTGCCAAGCTTCCAAAAACTACGAGTTTCCTGAAATATCAGCACACACTTTTTAACCCAATCTTGATGAAACTTTCAGGTAATGATCAGTACACCAATCCCACTTGGCTCGCCAAATTTCGTTCTTCTAGGTTAAACCGTTCGTTGGCAGTAACCGGTTTCATTTTGAGGTTTCACTCTGTTTTCTCCTATAGGGATACATGTATTTGGAACTCTAAATCAAACACGGTTTGTGCTAGCTCTTTGAAACTTGACACAGTAAAGCAGTTTCAAGTTCTATCTCTATGGTTTGTTTGCTGTTGATGTAGCCCTAAGCAAAGACTGGCGAGAATCACTTTCATGGAAAGGGCCTGCCAAGCTTCCAAAAAACTACGAGTTCCCAGAAATCTCAGCACACACTTTTTCACCCAATCTTGATGATACTTTCAGGTAATGATCAGTACACCAAGCCCACTTGGCTCGCCAAATTTCGTTCTTCTAGGTTAAACCGTTCGTTGGCAGTAACCGGTTTCATTTTGAGGTTTCACTCTGTTTTCTCCTATAGGGATACATGTATTTGGAACTCTAAATCAAACACGGTTTGTGCTAGCTCTTTGAAACTTGACACAATAACGCAGTTTCAAGTTCTATCTCTATGGTTTGTTTGCTGTTGATGTAGCCCTAAGCAGAGACTGGCGAGAATCACTTTCATGGAAAGGGCCTGCCAAGCTTCCAAAAACTACGAGTTTCCTGAAATATCAGGACACACTTTTTAACCCAATGTTGATGAAACTTTCAGGTAATGATCAGTACACCAATCCCACTTGGCTCGCCAAATTTCGTTCTTCTAGGTTAAACCGCTCGTTTGCAGTATCTGGTTTATTTTGAGGTTTCACTCTGTTTTGTCCTATAGGGATACATGTATTTGGAACTCTAAATCAAACACGGTTTGTGCTAGCTCTTTGAAACTTGACACAATAAAGCAGTTTCAAGTTCTATCTCTATGGTTTGTTTGCTGTTGATGTAGCCCTAAGAAGAGACTGGCGAGAATCACTTTCATGGAAAGTGCCTGCCAAGCTTCCAAAAAACTACGAGTTGCCTGAAATCTCAGCAAACACTTTTTCACCCAATCTTGATGATACCTTCAGGTAATGATCAGTACACGAATCCCACTTGGCTCGCCAAATTTCGTTCTTCTAGGTTAAACTGTTCGTTGGCAGTAACCGGTTTCATTTTGAGGTTTCACTCTGTTTTCTCCTATAGGGATACATGTATTTGGAACTCTAAATCAAATACGGTTTGTGCTAGCTCTTTGAAACTTGACACAATAAAGCAGTTTCAAGTTCTATCTCTATGGTTTGTTTGCTGTTGATGTAGCCCTAAGCAGAGACTGGCGAGAATCACTTTCATGGAAAGGGCCTGCCAAGCTTCCAAAAAACTACGAGTTGCCTGAAATCTCAGCACACACTTTTTCACGCAATCTTGATGATACTTTCAGGTAATGATTAGTACACCAATCCCACTTGGGTCGCCAAATTTAGTTCTTCTAGGTTAAACCGTTCGTTGGCAGTAACCGGTTTCATTTTGAGGTTTCACTCTGTTTTCTCCTATAGGGATACATGTATTTGGAACTCTAAATCAAACACGGTTTGTGCTAGCTCTTTGAAACTTGACACAATAAAGCAGTTTCAAGTTCTATCTCTATGGTTTGTTTGCTGTTGATGTAGCCCTAAGCAGAGACTGGCGAGAATCACTTTCATGGAAAGGGCCTGCTAAGCTTCCAAAAAACTACGAGTTGCCTGAAATCTCAGCACACATTTTTTCACCCAATCCTGTTGAAACTTTCAGGTAATGATCAGTACACCATTCCACTTGGCTCGCCAAATTTCGTTCTTCTTTGTTAAACCGTTCGTTGGCAGTAACCGGTTTCATTTTGAGGTTTCACTCTCTTTTCTCCTCTAGGGATACATGTATTTGGAACTCTAAATCAAACACGCTTTGTGCTACTTCTTTGAAACTTGACACAATAAAGCAGTTTCAAGTTCTATCTCTATGGTTTGTTTGCTGTTGATGTAGCCCTAAGCAGAGACTGGCGAGAATCACTTTCATGGAAAGGGCCTGCCAAGCTTCCAAAAAACTACGAGTTGCCTGAAATCTCAGCACACACTTTTTCACCCAATCTTGATGATACTTTCATGTAATGATTAGTACACCAATCCCACTTGGGTCGCCAAATTTCGTTCTTCTAGGTTAAAGCAGTCGTTGGCAGTAACCGTTTTCATTTTGAGGTTTCACTCTGTTTTCTCCTATAGGGATACATGTATTTGGAACTCTAAATCAAACACGGTTTGTGCTAGCTCTTTGAAACTTGACACAATAAAGCAGTTTCAAGATCTATCTCTATGGTTTGTTTGCTGTTGATGTAGCCCTAAGCAGAGACTGGCGAGAATCACTTTCATGGAAAGGGCCTGCCAAGCTTCCAAAAAACTACTAGTTGCCTTAAATCTCAACAAACACTTTTTCACCCAATCTTGATGATACTTTCAGGTAATGATAAGTACACCAATCCCACTTGGCTCACCAAATTTCGTTCTTCT
Source organism: Ictidomys tridecemlineatus (assembly GCF_052094955.1). Lineage (NCBI taxonomy): Eukaryota > Metazoa > Chordata > Mammalia > Rodentia > Sciuridae > Ictidomys > Ictidomys tridecemlineatus. The sequence continues at coordinate 14,510 of NW_027525073.1, forward strand.
AGGTTAAACCGTTCGTTGGCTGTAACCGGTTTAATTTTGAGGTTTCACTGTGTTTTCTCCTATAGGGATACATGTATTTGGCACTCTAAATCAAACACGGTTTGTGCTAGCTCTTTGAAACTTGACACAATAAAGCAGTTTCAAGTTCTATCTCTATGGTTTGCTTGCTGTTGATGTAGCCCTAAGCAGAGACTGGCGAGAATCACTTTCATGGAAAGGGCCTGCCAAGCTTCCAAAAAACTACGAGTTGCCTGAAATCTCAGCACAAGTTTTTTCACCCAATCTTGATGAAACTTTCAGGTAATGATCAGTACACCAATCCTACTTGGCTCCGCCAAATTTCGTTCTTCTAAGTTAAACCGTTCGTTGGCAGTAACCGGTTTCATTTTGAGGTTTCACTCTGTTTTCTCCTATAGGGATACATGTATTTGGAACTCTAAATCAAACACGGTTTGTGCTAGCTCTTTGAAACTTGACACAAGAAAGCAGTTTCAAGTTCTATCTCTATGGTTTGTTTGCTGTTGATGTAGCCCTAAGCAGAGACTGGCGAGAATCACTTTCATGGAAAGGGCCTGCCAAGCTTCCAAAAAACTATGAGTTGCCTGAAATCTCAGCACACACTTTTTCACCCAATCTTGATGATACTTTCAGGTAATGATTAGTACACCAATCCCACTTGGCTCGCCAAATTTCGTTCTTCTAGGTTAAAGTGGTCGTTGGCAGTAACCGGTTTCGTTTTGAGGTTTCACTCTGTATTCTCCTATAGGGATACATGTATTTGGAACTCTAAATCAAACATGGTTTGTGCTAGCTCTTTGAAACTTGACACAATAAAGCAGTTTCAAGTTCTATCTCTATGGTTTGTTTGCTGTTGATGTAGCCCTAAGGCAGAGACTGGCGAGAATCACTTTCATGGAAAGGGCCTGCCAAGCTTCAAAAAACTACGAGTTGCCTGAAATCTCAGCACACACTTTTTCACCCAATCTTGATGAAACTTTCAGGTAATGATCAGTACACCAATCCCACTTGGCTCGCCAAATTTCGTTCTTCTAGGTTAAACTGTTCGTTGGCAGTAACCGGTTTCATTTTGAGGTTTCACTCTGTTTTCTCCTATAGGGATACATGTATTTGGAACTCTAAATCAAACACGGTTTGTGCTAGCTCTTTGAAACTTGACACAATAAAGCAGTTTCAAGTTCTATTTCTATGGTTTGTTTGCTGTTGATGTAGCCCTAAGCAGAGACTGGCGAGAATCACTTTCATGGAAAGGGCCTGCTAAGCTTCCAAAAAACTACGAGTTGCCTGAAATCTCAGCACACATTTTTTCACCCAATCCTGATGAAACTTTCAGGTAATGATCAGTACACCAATCCCACTTGGCTCGCCAAATTTCGTTCTTCTTTGTTAAACCGTTCGTTGGCAGTAACCGGTTTCATTTTGAGGTTTCACTCTCTTTTCTCCTCTAGGGATACATGTATTTGGAACTCTAAATCAAACACGGTTTGTGCTAGCTCTTTGAAACTTGACACAATAAAGCAGTTTCAAGTTCTATCTCTATGGTTTGTTTGCTGTTGATGTAGCCCTAAGCAGAGACTGGCGAGAATCACTTTCATGGAAAGGGCCTGCCAAGCTTCCAAAAAACTACGAGTTGCCTGAAATCTCAGTACAAGTTTTTTCACCCAATCTTGATGAAACTTTCAGGTAATGATCAGTACACCAATCCTACTTGGCTCGCCAAATTTCGTTCTTCTAGGTTAAACCGTTCGTTGGCAGTAACTGGTTTCATTTTGAGGTTTCATTCTGTTTTCTCCTATAGGGATACATGTATTTGGAACTCTAAATCAAACACGGTTTGTGCTAGGTCTTTGAAACTTGACACAATAAAGCAGTTTCAAGTTCTATCCCTATGGTTTGTTTGCTGTTGATGTAGCCCTAAGCAGAGACTGGCGAGAATCACTTTCATGGAAAGGGCCTGCCAAGCTTCCAAAAAACTACGAGTTGCCTGAAATCTCAGCACACACTTTTTCACCCAATCTTGATGAAACTTTCAGGTAATGATCAGTACACCAATCCCACTTGGCTCGCCAAATTTCGTTCTTCTAGGTTAAACCGTTCGTTGGCAGTAACCGGTTTCATTTTGAGGTTTCACTCTGTTTTCTCCTATAGGGATACATGTATTTGGAACTCTAAATCAAACACGGTTTGTGCTAGCTCTTTGAAACTTGACACAATAAAGCAGTTTCAAGTTCTATCTCTATGGTTTGTTTGCTGTTGATGTAGCCCTAAGCAGAGACTGGCGAGAATCACTTTCATGGAAAGGGCCTGCCAAGCTTCCAAAAAACTACGAGTTTCCTGAAATCTCAGCAAACACTTTTTCACCCAATCTTGATGAAACTTTCAGGTAATGATCAGTACACCAATCCCACTTGGCTCGCCAAATTTCGTTCTTCTAGGTTAAACCGTTCGTTGGCAGTAACTGGTTTTATTTTGAGGTTTCACTCTGTTTTCTCCTATAGGGATACATGTATTTGGAACTCTAAATCAAACACGGTTTGTGCTAGCTATTTGAAACTTGACACAATAAAGCAGTTTCAAGTTCTATCCCTATGGTTTGTTTGCTGTTGATGTAGCCATAAGCAGAGACTGGCGAGAATCACTTTCATGGAAAGGGCCTGCCAAGCTTCCAAAAAACTACGAGTTGCCTGAAATCTCAGCAAACACTTTATCACCCAATCTTGATGAAACTTTCAGGTAATGATCAGTACACCAATCATACTTGGCTCGCCAAATTTCGTTCTTCTAGGTTAATCCGTTCGTTGGCAGTAACCGGTTTCATTTTGAGGTTTCACTCTGTTTTCTCCTATAGGGATACATGTATTTGGAACTCTAAATCAAACACGGTTTGTGCTAGCTCTATGAAATTGACACAATAAAGCAGTTTCAAGTTCTATCTCTATGGTTTGTTTGCTGTTGATGTAGACCTAAGCAGAGACTGGCGAGAATCACTTTCATGGAAAGGGCCTGCCAAGCTTCCAAAAAACTACGAGTTGCCTGAAATCTCAGCAAACACTTTTTCACCCAATCTTGATTAAACTTTCAGGTAATGATCAGTACACCAATCCCACTTGGCTCGCCAATTTTCGTTCTTCTAGGTTAACCCGTTCGTTGGCAAGTAACCGGTTTCATTTTGATGTTTCACTCTGTTTTCTCCTTTAGGGGATACATGTATTTGGAACTCTAAATCAAACACGGTTTGTGCTAGCTCTTTGAAACTTGACACAATAAAGCAGTTTCAAGTTCTATCTCTATGGTTTGTTTGCTGTTGATGTAGCCCTAAGCAGAGACTGGCGAGAATCACTTTCATGAAAAGGGCCTGCCAAGCTTCCAAAAAACTAGGAGTTGCCTGAAATCTCAGCACACACTTTTTCACCCAATCTTAATGAAACTTTCAGGTAATGATCAGTACACCAATCCCACTTGGCTCACCAAATTTCGGTCTTCTAGGTTAAACCGTTCGTTGGCAGTAACCGGTTTCATTTTGAGGTTTCACTCTGTTTTCTCCTATAGGGATACATGTATTTGGAACTCTAAATCAAACACGGTTTGTGCTAGCTCTTTGAAACTTGACACAATAAAGCAGTATCAAGTTCTATCTCTATGGTTTGTTTGCTGTTGATGTAGCCCTAAGCAGAGACTGGCGAGAATCACTTTCATGGAAAGGGCCTGCCAAGCTTCCAAAAAACTACTAGTTGCCTGAAATCTCAACAAACACTTTTTCACCCAATCTTGATGATACTTTCAGGTAATGATAAGTACACCAATCCCACTTGGCTCACCAAATTTCGTTCTTCTAGGTTAAACCGTTCGTTGGCTGTAACCGGTTTCATTTTGAGGTTTCACTCTGTTTTCTCCTATAGGGATACATGTATTTGGAACTCTAAATCAAACACGGTTTGTGCTAGCTCTTTGAAACTTGACACAATAAAGCAGTTTCAAGTTCTATCTCTATGGTTTGTTTACTGTTGATGTAGCCCTAAGCAGAGACTGGCGAGAATCACTTTCATGGAAAAGGCCTGCCAAGCTTCCAAAAAACTACGAGTTGCCTGAAATCTCAGCAAACACTTTTTCACCCAATCTTGATGAAACTTTCAGGTAATGATCAGTACACCAATCCCACTTGGCTCGCCAAATTTCGTTCTTCTAGGTTAAACCGTTCGTTGGCAGTAACCGGTTTCATTTTGAGGTTTCACTCTGTTTTCTCCTATAGGGATACATGTATTTGGAACTCTAAATCAAAAACGGTTTGTGCTAGCTCTTTGAAACTTGACACAATTAAGCAGTTTCAAGTTCTATCTCTATGGTTTGTTTGCTGTTGATGTAGCCCTAAGCAGAGACTGGCGAGAATCACTTTCATGGAAAGGGCCTGCCAAGCTTCCAAAAAACTACGAGTTGCCTGAAATCTCAGCAAACACTTTATCACCCAATCTTGATGAAACTTTCAGGTAATGATCAGTACACCAATCCCACTTGGCTCGCCAAATTTCGTTCTTCTAGGTTAATCTGTTCGTTGGCAGTAACCGGTTTCATTTTGAGGTTTCACTCTGTTTTCTCCTATAGGGATACATGTATTTGGAACTCTAAATCAAACACGGTTTGTGCTAGCTCTTTGAAACTTGACACAATAAAGCAGTTTCAAGTTCTATCTCTATGGTTTGTTTGCTGTTGATTTAGCCCTAAGCAGAGACTGGCGAGAATCACTTTGATGGAAAGGGCCTGCCAAGCTTCCAAAAAACTACGAGTTGCCTGAAATCTCAGCACACACTTTTCACCCAATCTTGATGAAACTTTCAGGTAATGATCAGTACACCAATCCCACTTGGCTCGCCAAATTTCGTTCTTCTAGGTTAAACCGTTCGTTGGCAGTAACCGGTTTCATTTTGAGGTTTCACTCTGTTTTCTCAAATAGGGATACATGTATTTGGAACTCTAAATCAAACACGGCTTGTGCTAGCTCTTTGAAACTTGACACAATAAAGCAGTTTCAAGTTCTATCTCTATGGTTTGTTTGCTGTTGATGTAGCCCTAAGCAGAGACTGGCGAGAATCACTTTCATGGAAAGGGCCTGCCAAGCTTCCAAAAAACTACGAGTTGCCTGAAATCTCAGCAAACACTCTTTCACCCAATCTTGATGATACTTTCAGGTAATGATCAGTACACCAATCCCACTTGGCTTGCCAAATTTCGTTCTTCTAGGTTAAACCGTTCTTTGGCAGTAACCGGTTTCATTTTGAGGTTTCACTCTGTTTTTCTCCTACAGGAATACATTTATTTGGAACTCTAAATCAAACACGGTTTGTGCTAGGTCTTTGAAACTTGACACAATAAAGCAGTTTCAAGTTCTATCTCTATGGTTTGTTTGCTGTTGATGTAGCCCTAAGCAGAGACTGGCGAGAATCACTTTCATGGAAAGGGCCTGCCAAGCTTCCAAAAAACTACGAGTTGCCTGAAATCTCAGAACACACTTTTTCACCCAATCTTGATGAAACTTTCATGTAATGATCAGTACACAAATCCCACTTGGCTTGCCAAATTCGTTCTTCTAGGTTAAATCGTTCGTTGGCAGTAACCATTTTCATTTTGAGGTTTCACTCTGTTTTCCCCTCTAGGGATACATGTATTTAGAACTCTAAATCAAACACGGTTTGTGCTAGCTCTTTGAAACATGACACAATAAAGCAGTTTCAAGTTCTATCTCTATGGTTTGTTTGCTGTTGATGTAGCCCTAAGCAGAGACTGGCGAGAATCACTTTCATGGAAAGGGCCTGCCAAGCATCCAAAAAAGTACGAGTTGCCTGAAATCTCAGCACACGTTTTTTCACCCAATCTTGATGAAACTTTCAGGAAATGATCAGTACACCAATCCACTTGGCTCGCCAAATTTCGTTCTTCTAGGTTAAACAGTTCGTTGGCAGTAACCGGTTTCATTTTGAGGTTTCACTCTGTTTTTCTCCTATAGGGATACATGTATTTGGAACTCTAAATCAAACATGGTTTGTGCTAGCTCTTTGAAACTTGACACAATAAACCAGTTTCAAGTTCTATCTCTATGGTTTGTTTGCTGTTGATGTAGCCCTAAGCAGAGACTGGCGAGAATCACTTTCATGGAAAGGGCTTGCCAAGCTTCAAAAAAACTACGAGTTGCCTGAAATCTCAGCACACACTTTTTTACCCAATCTTGATTAAACTTTCAGGTAATGATCAGTAGAACAATCCCACTTGGCTCACCAAATTTCCGTTCTTCTAGGTTAAACCGTTTGTTGGCTGTAACCGGTTTCATTTTGAGGTTTCACTCTGTTTTCTCCTATAGGGATACATGTATTTGGAACTCTAAATCAAACATGGTTTGTGCTAGCTCTTTGAAACTTGACACAATAAAGCAGTTTCGAGTTCTATCTCTATGGTTTGTTTGCTGTTGATGTAGCCCTAAGCAGAGACTGGCGAGAATCACTTTCCATGGAAAGGGCCTGCCAAGCTTCCAAAAAACTACGAGTTGCCTGAAATCTCAGCACACACTTTTTCACCCAATCTGGATGAAACTTTCAGGTAATGATCAGTATACCAATCCCACTTGGCTCGCCAAATTTCGTTCTTCTAGGTTAAAGCGTTCGTTGGCAGTAACCGGTTTCGTTTTGAGGTTTCACTCTGTTTTCTCCTATAGGAATACATGTATTTGGAACTCTAAATCAAACACGGTTTGTGCTAGTTCTTTGAAACTTGAAACAATAAAGCAGTTTCAAGTTCTATCTCTATAGTTTGTTTGCTGTTTATGTAGCCCTAAGCAGAGACTGGCAAGAATCACTTTCATGGAAAAGGGCCTGCCAAGCTTCCAAAAAACTACGAGTTGCCTGAAATCTCAGCATACACTTTTTCACCCAATCTTGATGAAACTTTCAGGTAATGATCAGTACACCAATCCCACTTGGCTCGCCATATTTCGATCTTCTAAGTTAAACCGTTCGTTGGCAGTAACCGGTTTCATTTTGAGGTTTCACTGTTTTCTCCTATAGGGATACATGTATTTAGAACTCTAAATCAAACACGGTTTGTGCTAGCTTTTGAAACTTGACACAATAAAGCAGTTTCAAGTTCTATCTTCTATGGTTTGTTTGCTGTTGATGTAGCCCTAAGCAGAGACTGGCGAGAATCACTTTCATGGAAAGGGCCTGCCAAGCTTCCAAAAAACTACGAGTTGCCTGAAATCTCAGCACACACTTTTCACCCAATCTTGATGAAACTTTCAGGTAATGATCAGTACACCAATCCCACTTGGCTCGCCATATTTCGATCTTCTAGGTTAAACCGTTCGTTGGCAGTAACCGGTTTCATTTTGAGGTTTCACTGTTTTCTCCTATAGGGATACATGTATTTAGAACTCTAAATCAAACACGGTTTGTGCTAGCTTTTGAAACTTGACACAATAAAGCAGTTTCAATTTCTATCTCTATGGTTTGTTTGCTGTTGATGTAGCCCTAAGCAGAGACTGGCGAGAATCACTTTCATGGAAAGGGCCTGCCAAGCTTCCAAAAAACTACGAGTTGCCTGAAATCTCAGCACACACTTTTGACCCAATCTTGATGAAACTTTCAGGTAATGATCAGTACACCAATCCCACTTGGCTCACCAAATTTCGTTCTTCTAGGTTAAACCGATCGTTGGCAGTAACCGGTTTCATTGATGTTCACTTGTTTTCTCCTATAGGGATACATGTATTTGGAACTTTAAATCAAACACGGTTTGTGCTAGCTCTTTGAAACTTGACACAATAAAGCAGTTTCAAGTTCTATTCTCTATGGTTTGTTTGCTGTTGATGTAGCCCTAAGCAGAGACTGGCGAGAATCACTTTCATGGAAAGGGCCTGCCAAGCTTCCAAAAAACTACGAGTTGCCTGAAATCTCAGCACACACTTTTTCACCCAATCTTGATGAAACTTTCAGGTAATGTTCAGTACACAAATCCCACTTGGCTCGCCAAATTTCGTTCTTCTAGGTTAAACCGTTCGTTTGCAGAAACCGGTTTCATTTTGAGGTTTCACTCTGTTTTCTCCTATAGGGATACATGTATTTGGAACTCTAAATCAAACACGGTTTGTGCTAGCTCTTTGAAACTTGACACAATAAAGCAGTTTCAAGTTCTCTCTCTATGGTTTGTTTGCCGTTGATGTAGCCCTAAGCAGAGACTGGCGAGAATCACTTTCATGGAAAGGGCCTGCCAAGCTTCCAAAAAACTACGAGTTGCCTGAAATCTCAGCAAACACTTTTTCACCCAATCTTGATGAAACTTTCAGGTAATGATCAGTACACCATTCCCACTTGGCTCGCCAAATTTCGTCTCTTTCTAGGTTTAAACCGTTCGATTAAATAGCTGTAAACCGGTTTTCAACTCTGTTTTCTCCTATAGAGATACATGTATTTGGAACTCTAAATCAAACACGGTTTGTGCTAGCTCTTTGAAACTTGACACAATAAAGCAGTTTCAAGTTCTATCTCTATGGTTTGTTTGCTGTTGATGTAGCCCTAAGCAGAGACTGGCGAGAATCACTTTCATTGAAAGGGCCTGCCAAGCTTCCAAAAAACTACGAGTTGCCTGAAATCTCAGCACACACTTTTTCACCCAATCTTGATGAATCTTTCAGGTAATGATCAGTACACCAATCCCACTTGGCTCACCAAATTTCGTTCTTCGAGGTTAAACCATTCGATGGCAGTAACCGGTTTCATTTTGAGGTTTCACTCTTTTTTCTCCTATAGGGATTCATGTATTTGGAACTCTAAATCAAACACGGTTTGTGTTAGCTCTTTGAAACTTGACACAATAAAGCAGTTTCTAGTTCTATCTCTATGGTTTGTTTGCTGTTGATGTAGCCCTAAGCAGAGACTTGCGAGAATCACTTCATGGAAAGGGCCTGCCAAGCTTCCAAAAAACTAAGAGTTGCCTGAAATCTCAGAAAACACTTTTTCACTCAATCTTGATGAAACTTTCAGGTAATGATCAGTACACCAATCCCACTTGGCTCGCCAAATTTCGTTCTTCCAGGTTAAACCGTTGGTTGGCAGTAACCGGTTTCATTTTGAGGTTTCACTGTGTTTTCTCATATAGGGATACATGTATTTGGAACTCTAAATCAAACACGGTTTGTGCTAGCTCTTTGAAACTTGACACAATAAAGCAGTTTCAAGTTCTATCTCCATGGTTTTTTTGCTGTTGATGTAGCCCTAAGCAGAGACTGGCGAGAATCACTTTCATGGAAAGGGCCTGCCAAGCTTCCAAAAAACTACGAGATGCCTGAAATCTCAGCAAACACTTTTTCACCCAATTTTGATGAAACTTTCAGGTAATGAGCAGTACACCAATCCCACTTGGCTCGCCAAATTTCGTTCTTCTAGGTTAAACCGTTCATTGGCAGTAACCGGTTTCGTTTGAGGTTTCACTCTTTTTTCTCTTATAGGGATACATGTATTTGGAACTCTAAATCAACACGGTTTGTGCTAGCTCTTTGAAACTTGACACAATAAAGCAGTTTCAAGTTCTATCTCTATGGTTTGTTTGCTGTTGATGTAGCCGTAAGCAGAGACTGGCGAGAATCACTTTCATGGAAAGGGCCTGCCAAGCTTCCAAAAAACTTACGAGTTGCCTGAAATCTCAGAAAACACTTTTTCACTCAATCTTGATGAAACT
>NW_027525074.1:0-24225 GCF_052094955.1 Ictidomys tridecemlineatus
ACTTTATTGTGTCAAGTTTCAAAGAGCTAGCACAAACCGTGTTTGATTTACAGTTCCAAATACATGTATCCTATAGGAGAACAGAGTGAAACTTCAAAATGAAACCGGTTACTGCCAATGAACGGTTTAACCTAGAAGAACGAAATTTGGAGAGCCAAGTGGGCTTGGTGTACTGATCATTACCTGAAAGTATCATCAAGATTGGGTGTAAAAGTGTTTGCTGAGATTTCAGGCAACTCGTAGTTTTTTGGAAGCTTGGCAGGCCCTTTTAATGAAAGTCATTCTCGCCAGTCTCTGCTTAGGGCTACATCAATAGGAAACAAACCATAGAGATAGAACTTGAAACTGCTTTATTGTGTCAAGTTTCAAAGAGGTAGCACAAACCGTGTTCGATTTAGAGTTCCAAATACATGTATCCCTATAGGAGAAAACAGATTGAAACCTAAAAATGAAACCGGTTACTGCCAACGAACGGTTTAACCTAGAAGAACGAAATTTGGCGAGCCAAGTGGGCTTTGTGAACTGATCATTACCTGAAAGTATCATCAAGATTGGGTGTAAAAGTGTTTGCTGAGATTTCAGGCAACTCGTAGTTTTTTGGAAGATTGGCAGGCCCTTTCTATAAAAGTGATTCTCGCCAGTCTCTGCTTAGGGCTACATCAACAGAAAACAAACCATGGAGATAGAACTTGAAACTGCTTTATTTTGTCAAGTTTCAAAGAGCTAGCACAATCCGTGTTTGATTTAGAGTTCCAAATACATGTATCCCTATAGGAGAAAACAGAGTGAAACCTCAAAATGAAACCGGTTACTGCCAAAGAACGGTTTAACCTAGAAGAACTAAATTTGGCGAGCCATGTTGGCTTGGTGTACTGATCATTACCTGAAAGTTTCATCAAGATTGGGTGAAAAAGTGTGTGCTGAGATTTCAGGCAACTCGTAGTTTTTTGGAAGCTTGGCAGGCCCTTTCCATGAAAGTGATTCTCTCCAGTCTCTGCTTAGGGCTACATCAACAGCAAACAAACCATAGAGAAAGAACTTGAAACTGCTTTATTGTGTCAAGTTTCAAAGAGCTAGCACAAACCGTGTTTGATTTAGAGTTCCAAATACATGTATCCCTATAGGAGAACAGAGTGAAAACTCAAAATGAAACCGGTTACTGCCAATGAACGGTTTAACCTAGAAGAACGAAATTTGGCGAGCCAAGTGGGCTTGGTGTACTGATCATTATCTGAAAGTATGATCAAGATTGGGTAAAAAAGTGTTTGCTGAGATTTCAGGGAACTCATAGATTTTTGGAAGCTTGGCAGGCCTTTTCCATGAAAGTGATTCTCGCCAGTCTTTGCTTAGGGCTACATCAACAGCAAACAAACCATAGTGATAGAACTTAAAACTGCTTTATTGTGTTAAGTTTCAAACAGCTAGCACAAACCGTGTTTGATTTAGAGTTCCAAATTCATGTATCCCTATAGGAGAACAGAGTGAAAACTCAAAATGAAACCGGTTACTGCCAACGAACGGTTTCACCTAGAAGAACGAGATTTGGCGTGCCAAGTGGGATTGGTGTACTGATCATTACCTGAAAGTTTCATCAAGATTGGGTGAAAAAGTGTGTGCTGAGATTTCAGGCAACTCGTAGTTTTTGGAAGCTTGGCAGGCCCTTTCCATGAAAGTGATTCTCGCCAGTCTCTGCTTAGGGCTACATCAACAGCAAACAAACCATAGAGATAGAACTTGAAACTGCTTTATTGTGTCAAGTTTCAAAGAGCTAGCACAAACCGTGTTTGATTTAGAGTTCCAAATACATGTATCCCTATAGGAGAAAACAGAGTGAAACCTCAAAATGAAACCGGTTACTGCCAACGAACGGTTTAACCTAGAATAACGAAATTTGGCGAGCCAAGTGGGCTCGGTGTACTGATCATTACGTGAAAGTATCATAAAGATTGGGTGAAAAAGTGTTCGCTGAGATTTAAGGCAACTCGTAGTTTTTTGGAAGCTTGGCAGGCCATTTCCATGAAAATGATTCTCGCCAGTCTCTGCTTAGGGCTACATCAACAGCAAACAATCTATAGAGATAGAACTTGAAACTGCTTTATTGTGTCAAGGTTCAAAGAGCTAGCACAAACCGTGTTTGATATAGAGTTCCAAATACATGTATCTCTATAGGAGAAAACAGAGTGAAACCTCAAAATGAAACCGGTTACTGCCAACGAACGGTTTAACCTAGAAGAACGAAATTTGGCGAGCCAAGTGGGCTTGGTGTACTGATCATTACCTGAAAGTATCATCAAGATTGAATGAAAAAGTGTTTGCTGAGATTTCAGGATACTCGTAGTTTTTTGGAAGCTTGGCAGGTCCCTTCCATGAAAGTGATTCTCGCCAGTCTCTGCTTAGGGCTACATCAACAGCAAACAAACCATAGAGATAGAACTTGAAACTGTTTATTGTGTCAAGTTTCAAAGAGCTAGCACAAACCGTGTTTGATTTAGAGTTTCAAATACATGTATCCCTATAGGAGAAAACAGAGTGAAACCTCAAAATAAAACTGGTTACTGCCAATGAACGGTTTAACCTAGAAGAACGAAATTTGGCGAGCCAAGTGGGCTTGGTGTACTGATCATTATCTGAAAGTATGATCAAGATTGGGTAAAAAAGTGTTTGCTGAGATTTCAGGGAACTCATAGTTTTTTGGAAGCTTGGCAGGCCTTTTCCATGAAAGTGATTCTCGCCAGTCTTTGCTTAGGGCTACATCAACAGCAAACAAACCATAGTGATAGAACTTAAAACTGCTTTATTGTGTTAAGTTTCAAACAGCTAGCACAAACCGTGTTTGATTTAGAGTTCCAAATTCATGTATCCCTATATTAGAAAACACAGTGAAACCTCAAAATGAAACCGGTTACTGCCAACGAACGGTTTAACCTAAAATAACGAAATTTGGCGAGCCAAGTGAGCTTGGTGTACTGATCATTACGTGAAAGTATCATCAAGATTGGGTGAAAAAGTGTTTGCTGAGATTTCAGGCAACTCGTAGTTTTTTGGAAGCTTGGCAGGCCCTTTCCATGAAAGTGATTCTCGCCAGTCTCTGCGTAGAGCTACATCAACAGCGAACAAACCATAGAGACAGAACTTGAAACTGCTTTATTGTGTCAAGTTTCAAAGAGCTAGCACAAACCGTGTTTGATTTAGAGTTCCAAATTCATGTATCCCTATAGGAAAAAACAGAGTGAAACCTCAAAGTGAAACCGGTTACTGCCAAGGAACGGTTTAACCTAAAAGAACGAAATTTGGCGAGCCAAGTGGGCTTGGTGTGCTGATCATTACCTTAAAGTATCATCAAGATTGGGTGAAAAAGTGTTTGCTGAGATTTCAACCAACTCATAGCTTTTTGGAAGCTTGGCAGGCCCTTTCCATGAAAGTGATTCTCGCCAGTCTCTTATTAAGGCTACATCAACAGCAAAGAAACCATAGAGATAAAACTTGAAACTTCTTTATTGTGTCAAGTTTCAAAGAGCTACCACAAACCCTGTTTGATTTAGAGTTCCAAATACATGTATCCCTATAGGAGAAAACAGAGTGAAACCTCAAAATGAAACCGGTTACTGCCAACGAACGGTTTAACCTAGAAGAACGAAATTCGGCTAGCCAAGTGGGCTTGGTGTACTGATCATTACGTGAAAGTATCATCAAGATTGGGTGAAAAAGTGTTTGTTGAGATTTAAGGCAACTCGTAGTTTTTTATAAGCTTGGCAGGCCCTTTCCATGAAAGTGATTCTGGCCAGTCTCTGCTTAGGGCTACATCAACAGCAAACAAACCATAGAGATAGAACTTGAAACTGCTTTATGGTGTCAAGTTTCAAAGAGCTAGCACAAACCGTGTTTGATTTAGAATTCCAAATACATGTATTTCTATAGAAGAAAACAGAGTTAAACCTCAAAATGAAAACGGTTACTGCCAACGAACGGTTTAACCTAGAAGAACGAAATTTGGCAAGCCAAGTGGGCTTGGTGTACTGATCACTACCTGAAAGTATCATCAAGATTGGGTGAAAAAGTGTTTGCTGAGATTTCAGGAAACTCGTAGTTTTTTGGAAGCTTGGCAGGCCCCTTCCATGAAAGTGATTCTCGCCAGTCTCTGCTTAGGGCTACATCAACAGCAAACAAACCATAGAGATAGAACTTGAAACTGCTTTATTGTGTCAAGTTTCAAAGAGCTAGCACAAACCGTGTTTGATTTAGAGTTCCAAATACATGTATCCCTATAGGAGAAAACAGAGTGAAACCTCAAAATGATACCGGTTACTGCCAACGAATGGTTTAACCTAGAAGATCGAAATTTGGCGAGCCAAGTGGGCTTGGTGTACTGATCATTACCTGAAAGTATCATGAAGATTGGGTGAAAAAGTGTTTGCTGAGATTTCAGGCAACTCATAGTTTTTTGGAAGCTTGACAGGCCCTTTCCATGAAAGTGATTCTCGCCAGTCTCTGCTTAGGACTACATCAACAGCCAACAAACCATAGTGATAGAACTTGAAACTGCTTTATTGTGTCAAGTTTCAAAAGCTAGCATAAACCGTGTTTGATTTAGAGTTCCAAATTCATGTATCCCTATAGGAGAAAACAGAGTGAAACCTCAAAATGAAACCGGTTACTGCCAAGGAACGGTTTAACCTAGAAGAACAAAATTTTTCGAGCCAAGTGGGCTCGGTATACTGATCATTACCTGAAAGTATCATCAAGATTGGGTGAAAAAGATTTGCTGAGATTTCAGGCAACTCGTAGTTTTTTGGAAGCTTGGCAGGCCCCTTCCATGAAAGTGATTCTAGCCAGTCTCTGCTTAGGGCTACATCAACAGCAAACAAACCATAGAGATAGAACTTGAAACTGCTTTATTGTGTCAAGTTTCAAAGAGCTAGCACAAACCGTGTTTCATTTAGAGTTCCAAATACATGTATCCCTATAGGAGAAAACAGAGTGAAACCTCAAAATGAAACCGGTTACTTCCAACGAACGGTTTAACCTAGAAGAACAAAATTTGGCGAGCCAAGTGTGCTTGGTGTACTGATCATTACGTGAAAGTATCATCAAGTTTGGGTGAAAAAGTGTTTGCTGAGATTTCAGGCAACTCGTAGCTTTTTGGAAGCTTGGCAGGCCCTTTCCATGAAAGTGAATCTCGCCAGTCTCTACTTAGGGCTACATCAACAGCAAACAAACCATAGAGATAGAACTTGAAACTGCTTTATTGTGTCAAGTTTCAAAGAGCTAGCACAAACCGTGTTTGATTTAGAGTTCCAAATACATGTATCCCTATAGGAGAAAACAGAGTGAAACCTCAAAATGATACCGGTTACTGCCAACGAACGGTTTAACCTAGAAGAACGAAATTTGGCCAGCCAAGTGGGCTTGGTGTACTGATCATTACCTGAAAGTATCATGAAGATTGGGTGAAAAAGTGTTTGCTGAGATTTCAGGTAACTCGTAGTTTTTTGGAAGCTTGGCAGGCCCTTTCCATGAAAGTGATTTTCGCCAGTCTCTACTTAGGGCTACATCAACCGCCAACAAACCATAGTGAGAGAACTTGAAACTACTTTATTGTGTCAAGTTTCAAAGAGCTAGCACAAACCGTGTTTGATTTACAGTTCCAAATACATGTATCCCTATAGGAGAACAGAGTGAAACTTCAAAATGAAACCGGTTACTGCCAATGAACGGTTTAACCTAGAAGAACGAAATTTGGAGAGCCAAGTGGGCTTGGTGTACTGATCATTACCTGAAAGTATCATCAAGATTGGGTGTAAAAGTGTTTGCTGAGATTTCAGGCAACTCGTAGTTTTTTGGAAGCTTGGCAGGCCCTTTTAATGAAAGTCATTCTCGCCAGTCTCTGCTTAGGGCTACATCAATAGGAAACAAACCATAGAGATAGAACTTGAAACTGCTTTATTGTGTCAAGTTTCAAAGAGGTAGCACAAACCGTGTTCGATTTAGAGTTCCAAATACATGTATCCCTATAGGAGAAAACAGATTGAAACCTAAAAATGAAACCGGTTACTGCCAACGAACGGTTTAACCTAGAAGAACGAAATTTGGCGAGCCAAGTGGGCTTTGTGAACTGATCATTACCTGAAAGTATCATCAAGATTGGGTGTAAAAGTGTTTGCTGAGATTTCAGGCAACTCGTAGTTTTTTGGAAGATTGGCAGGCCCTTTCTATAAAAGTGATTCTCGCCAGTCTCTGCTTAGGGCTACATCAACAGAAAACAAACCATGGAGATAGAACTTGAAACTGCTTTATTTTGTCAAGTTTCAAAGAGCTAGCACAATCCGTGTTTGATTTAGAGTTCCAAATACATGTATCCCTATAGGAGAAAACAGAGTGAAACCTCAAAATGAAACCGGTTACTGCCAAAGAACGGTTTAACCTAGAAGAACTAAATTTGGCGAGCCATGTTGGCTTGGTGTACTGATCATTACCTGAAAGTATCATCAAGATTGGGTGAAAAAGTGTTTGCTGAGATTTCAGGCAACTCGTAGTTTTTTGGAAGCTTGGCAGGCCCTTTCAATGAAAGTGATTCCCGCCAGTCTCTGCTTAGGGCTACATCAACAGCAAACAAACCATAGAGAAAGAACTTGAAACTGCTTTATTGTGTCAAGTTTCAAAGAGCTAGCACAAACCGTGTTTGATTTAGAGTTCCAAATACATGTATCCCTATAGGAGAACAGAGTGAAAACTCAAAATGAAACCGGTTACTGCCAATGAACGGTTTAACCTAGAAGAACGAAATTTGGCGAGCCAAGTGGGCTTGGTGTACTGATCATTATCTGAAAGTATGATCAAGATTGGGTAAAAAAGTGTTTGCTGAGATTTCAGGGAACTCATAGATTTTTGGAAGCTTGGCAGGCCTTTTCCATGAAAGTGATTCTCGCCAGTCTTTGCTTAGGGCTACATCAACAGCAAACAAACCATAGTGATAGAACTTAAAACTGCTTTATTGTGTTAAGTTTCAAACAGCTAGCACAAACCGTGTTTGATTTAGAGTTCCAAATTCATGTATCCCTATATTAGAAAACACAGTGAAACCTCAAAATGAAACCGGTTACTGCCAACGAACGGTTTAACCTAAAATAACGAAATTTGGCGAGCCAAGTGAGCTTGGTGTACTGATCATTACGTGAAAGTATCATCAAGATTGGGTGAAAAAGTGTTTGCTGAGATTTCAGGCAACTCGTAGTTTTTTGGAAGCTTGGCAGGCCCTTTCCATGAAAGTGATTCTCGCCAGTCTCTGCGTAGAGCTACATCAACAGCGAACAAACCATAGAGACAGAACTTGAAACTGCTTTATTGTGTCAAGTTTCAAAGAGCTAGCACAAACCGTGTTTGATTTAGAGTTCCAAATTCATGTATCCCTATAGGAAAAAACAGAGTGAAACCTCAAAGTGAAACCGGTTACTGCCAAGGAACGGTTTAACCTAAAAGAACGAAATTTGGCGAGCCAAGTGGGCTTGGTGTGCTGATCATTACCTTAAAGTATCATCAAGATTGGGTGAAAAAGTGTTTGCTGAGATTTCAACCAACTCATAGCTTTTTGGAAGCTTGGCAGGCCCTTTCCATGAAAGTGATTCTCGCCAGTCTCTGCTTAAGGCTACATCAACAGCAAAGAAACCATAGAGATAAAACTTGAAACTTCTTTATTGTGTCAAGTTTCAAAGAGCTACCACAAACCCTGTTTGATTTAGAGTTCCAAATACATGTATCCCTATAGGAGAAAACAGAGTGAAACCTCAAAATGAAACCGGTTACTGCCAACGAACGGTTTAACCTAGAAGAACGAAATTCGGCTAGCCAAGTGGGCTTGGTGTACTGATCATTACGTGAAAGTATCATCAAGATTGGGTGAAAAAGTGTTTGTTGAGATTTAAGGCAACTCGTAGTTTTTTATAAGCTTGGCAGGCCCTTTCCATGAAAGTGATTCTGGCCAGTCTCTGCTTAGGGCTACATCAACAGCAAACAAACCATAGAGATAGAACTTGAAACTGCTTTATGGTGTCAAGTTTCAAAGAGCTAGCACAAACCGTGTTTGATTTAGAGTTCCAAATACATGTATTTCTATAGAAGAAAACAGAGTTAAACCTCAAAATGAAAACGGTTACTGCCAACGAACGGTTTAACCTAGAAGAACGAAATTTGGCAAGCCAAGTGGGCTTGGTGTACTGATCATTACCTGAAAGTATCATCAAGATTGGGTGAAAAAGTGTTTGCTGAGATTTCAGGAAACTCGTAGTTTTTTGGAAGCTTGGCAGGCCC
This sequence comes from Ictidomys tridecemlineatus, assembly GCF_052094955.1. NCBI lineage: Eukaryota > Metazoa > Chordata > Mammalia > Rodentia > Sciuridae > Ictidomys > Ictidomys tridecemlineatus. The sequence continues at coordinate 8,305 of NW_027525074.1, forward strand.
CTTCCATGAAAGTGATTCTCGCCAGTCTCTGCTTAGGGCTACATCAACAGCAAACAAACCATAGAGATAGAACTTGAAACTGCTTTATTGTGTCAAGTTTCAAAGAGCTAGCACAAACCGTGTTTGATTTAGAGTTCCAAATACATGTATCCCTATAGGAGAAAACAGAGTGAAACCTCAAAATGATACCGGTTACTGCCAACGAACGGTTTCACCTAGAAGATCGAAATTTGGCGAGCCAAGTGGGCTTGGTGTACTGATCATTACCTGAAAGTATCATGAAGATTGGGTGAAAAAGTGTTTGCTGAGATTTCAGGCAACTCATAGTTTTTTGGAAGCTTGACAGGCCCTTTCCATGAAAGTGATTCTCGCCAGTCTCTGCTTAGGACTACATCAACAGCCAACAAACCATAGTGATAGAACTTGAAACTGCTTTATTGTGTCAAGTTTCAAAAGCTAGCATAAACCGTGTTTGATTTAGAGTTCCAAATTCATGTATCCCTATATTAGAAAACACAGTGAAACCTCAAAATGAAACCGGTTACTGCCAAGGAACGGTTTAACCTAGAAGAACAAAATTTTTCGAGCCAAGTGGGCTCGGTATACTGATCATTACCTGAAAGTATCATCAAGATTGGGTGAAAAAGATTTGCTGAGATTTCAGGCAACTCGTAGTTTTTTGGAAGCTTGGCAGGCCCCTTCCATGAAAGTGATTCTAGCCAGTCTCTGCTTAGGGCTACATCAACAGCAAACAAACCATAGAGATAGAACTTGAAACTGCTTTATTGTGTCAAGTTTCAAAGAGCTAGCACAAACCGTGTTTCATTTAGAGTTCCAAATACATGTATCCCTATAGGAGAAAACAGAATGAAACCTCAAAATGAAACCGGTTACTTCCAACGAACGGTTTAACCTAGAAGAACAAAATTTGGCGAGCCAAGTGTGCTTGGTGTACTGATCATTACGTGAAAGTATCATCAAGTTTGGGTGAAAAAGTGTTTGCTGAGATTTCAGGCAACTCGTAGCTTTTTGGAAGCTTGGCAGGCCCTTTCCATGAAAGTGAATCTCGCCAGTCTCTACTTAGGGCTACATCAACAGCAAACAAACCATAGAGATAGAACTTGAAACTGCTTTATTGTGTCAAGTTTCAAAGAGCTAGCACAAACCGTGTTTGATTTAGAGTTCCAAATACATGTATCCCTATAGGAGAAAACAGAGTGAAACCTCAAAATGATACCGGTTACTGCCAACGAACGGTTTAACCTAAAAGAACGAAATTTGGCCAGCCAAGTGGGCTTGGTGTACTGATCATTACCTGAAAGTATCATGAAGATTGGGTGAAAAAGTGTTTGCTGAGATTTCAGGTAACTCGTAGTTTTTTGGAAGCTTGGCAGGCCCTTTCCATGAAAGTGATTTTCGCCAGTCTCTACTTAGGGCTACATCAACCGCCAACAAACCATAGTGAGAGAACTTGAAACTACTTTATTGTGTCAAGTTTCAAAGAGCTAGCACAAACCGTGTTTGATTTACAGTTCCAAATACATGTATCCCTATAGGAGAACAGAGTGAAACTTCAAAATGAAACCGGTTACTGCCAATGAACGGTTTAACCTAGAAGAACGAAATTTGGAGAGCCAAGTGGGCTTGGTGTACTGATCATTACCTGAAAGTATCATCAAGATTGGGTGTAAAAGTGTTTGCTGAGATTTCAGGCAACTCGTAGTTTTTTGGAAGCTTGGCAGGCCCTTTTAATGAAAGTGATTCTCGCCAGTCTCTGCTTAGGGCTACATCAATAGGAAACAAACCATAGAGATAGAACTTGAAACTGCTTTATTGTGTCAAGTTTCAAAGAGGTAGCACAAACCGTGTTCGATTTAGAGTTCCAAATACATGTATCCCTATAGGAGAAAACAGATTGAAACCTAAAAATGAAACCGGTTACTGCCAACGAACGGTTTAACCTAGAAGAACGAAATTTGGCGAGCCAAGTGGGCTTTGTGAACTGATCATTACCTGAAAGTATCATCAAGATTGGGTGTAAAAGTGTTTGCTGAGATTTCAGGCAACTCGTAGTTTTTTGGAAGATTGGCAGGCCCTTTCTATAAAAGTGATTCTCGCCAGTCTCTGCTTAGGGCTACATCAACAGAAAACAAACCATGGAGATAGAACTTGAAACTGCTTTATTTTGTCAAGTTTCAAAGAGCTAGCACAATCCGTGTTTGATTTAGAGTTCCAAATACATGTATCCCTATAGGAGAAAACAGAGTGAAACCTCAAAATGAAACCGGTTACTGCCAAAGAACGGTTTAACCTAGAAGAACTAAATTTAGCGAGCCATGTTGGCTTGGTGTACTGATCATTACCTGAAAGTATCATCAAGATTGGGTGAAAAAGTGTTTGCTGAGATTTCAGGCAACTCGTAGTTTTTTGGAAGCTTGGCAGGCCCTTTCCATGAAAGTGATTCTCTCCAGTCTCTGCTTAGGGCTACATCAACAGCAAACAAACCATAGAGAAAGAACTTGAAACTGCTTTATTGTGTCAAGTTTCAAAGAGGTAGCACAAACCGTGTTTGATTTAGAGTTCCAAATACATGTATCCCTATAGGAGAACAGAGTGAAAACTCAAAATGAAACCGGTTACTGCCAATGAACGGTTTAACCTAGAAGAACGAAATTTGGTGAGCCAAGTGGGCTTGGTGAACTGATCATTACCTGAAAGTATCATCAAGATTGGGTGTAAAAGTGTTTGCTGAGATTTCAGGCAACTCGTAGTTTTTTGGAAGATTGGCAGGCCCTTTCCATGAAAGTGATTCTCGCCAGTCTCTGCTTAGGGCTATATCAACAGCAAACAAACCATAGAGATAGAACTTGAAACTGCTTTATTGTGTTAAGTTTCAAAGAGCTAGCACAAACCGTGTTTGATTTAGAGTTCCAAATACATGTATCCCTATAGGAGAAAACAGAGTGAAACCTCAAAATTAAACCGGTTACTGCCAACGAACGGTTTAACCTAGAAGATCGAAAGTTGGCGAGCCAAGTGGGAATGGTGTACTGATCATTACCTGAAAGTATCATCAAGATTGGGTGAAAAAGTGTGTGCTGAGATTTCAGGCAACTCGTAGTTTTTTGGAAGCTTGGCAGGCCCTTTCCATGAAAGTGATTCTCGCCAGTCTCTGCTTAGGGCTACATGAACAGCAAACATACCATAGAGATAGAACTTGAAACTGCTTTATTGTGTCAAGTTTCAAAGAGCTAGCACAAACCGTGTTTGATTTAGAGTTCCAAATACATGTATCCCTATAGGAGAAAACAGAGTGAAACCTCAAAATGAAACCGGTTACTGCCAATGAACGGTTTAACCTAGAAGAACGAAATTTGGCGAGCCAAGTGGGCTTGGTGTACTGATCATTACCTGAAAGTATCATCAAGATTGGGTGAAAAAGGGTTTGCTGAGATTTCAGGCAACTCGTAGTTTTTTGGAAGCTTGGCAGTCCTTTCCATGAAAGTGATTCTCGCCAGTCTCTGCTTAGGGCTACATCAACAGCAAGCAAACCATAGAGATAGAACTTGAAACTGCTTTATTGTGTCAAGTTTCAAACAGCTAGCACAAACCGTGTTTGATTTAGAGTTACAAATACATGTATCCCTATAGGAGAAAATAGAGTGAAACCTCAAAATGAAACTGGTTACTGCCAACGAATCGTTTAACCTAGGAGAACGAAATTTGGCAAGCCAATTGGGCTGGTGTACTGATCATTACGTGAAAGTATCATCAAGATTGGGTGAAAAAGTGTTTGCTGAGATTTCAGGCAACTCGTAGTTTTTTGGAAGCTTGGCAGGCCCTTTCCATGAAAGTGATTCTTGCCAGTCTCTGCTTAGGGCTACATCAACAGCAAACAAACTATAGAGATAGAACTTTAAACTGCTTTATTGTGTCAAGTTTCAAAGAGCTACCACAAACCGTGTTTGATTTAGAGTTCCAAATACATGTATCCCTATAGGAGAAAACAGAGTGAAACCTCAAAATGAAACCGGTTACTGCCAACGAACGGTTTAACATAGAAGAACAAAATTTGGCGAGCCAAGTGGGCTTGTTGTACTGATCATTACCTGAAAGTATCATCGCGATTGGGTGAAAAAGTTTTTGCTGAGATTTCAGGCAACTCGTAGTTTTTTGGAAGCTTGGCAGGCCCTTTCCATGAAAGTGATTCTCGCCAGTCTCTGCTTAGGGCTACATCAACAGCAAACAAACCATAGAGATAGAACTTGAAACTGCTTTATTGTGTCAAGTTTCAAAGAGCTAGCACAAACCGTGTTTGATTTAGAGTTCCAAATACATGTATCCCTATAGGAGAAAACAGAGTGAAACCTCAAAATGAAACTGGTTACTGCCAACGAACGGTTTAACCTAGAAGAATGAAGTTTGGCGAGCCGAGTGGGCTTGGTGTTCTGATCATTTCCTGAAAGTATCATCAAGATTGGGTGAAAAAGTGTTTGCTGAGATTTCAGGCTACTCGTAGTTTTTTGGAAGCTTGGCAGGCCCTTTCATGAAAGTGATTCTCGCCAGTCTCTGCTTAGGGCTACATCAACAGCAAACAAATGATAGAGATAGAACTTGAAACTGCTTTATTGTGTCAAGTTTCAAAGAGCTAGCACAAACCGTGTTTGATTTAGAGTTCCAAATACATGTATCCCTATAGGAGAAAACAGAGTGAAACCTCAAAATGAAACCGGTTACTGCCAACAAATGGTTTAACCTAGAAGAATGAAATTTGGCGAGCCAGTTGGGCTTGGTGTACTGATCATTACCTGAAAGTATCATGAAGATTCGGTGAAAAAGTGTTTGCTGAGATTTCAGGCAACTCGTAGTTTTTTGGAACCTTGGCAGGCCCTTTCCATGAAAGTGATTTTCGCCATTCTCTTCTTAGGGCTACATCAACAGCAAACAACCCATAGAGACAGAACTTGAAACTGCTTTATTGTGTCAAGTTTGAAAGAGCTAGCACAAACCGTATTTGATTTAGAGTTCCAAATACATGTATCCCTATAGGAGAAAACAGAGTGAAACCTCAAAGTGAAAATGGTTACTGCCAACGAACGGTTTAACCTAGAAGAACGAAATTTGGCGAGCCAAGTAAGCTTGGTGTACTGATCATTACCTGAAAGTATCATCCAGATTGGGTGAAAAAGTGTTTGATTAGATTTCAGGCAACTCGTAGTTTTTGGAAGGTTGGCAGGCCCTTTCCATGAAAGTGATTCTCGCCAGTCTCTGCTTAGGGCTACATCAACAGCAAACAAACCATAGAGAGAGAACTTGAAACTGCTTTATTGTGTCAAGTTTCAAAGAGCTAGCACAAACCGTGTTTGTTTTAGAGTTCCAAATACATGTATCCCTATAGGAGAAAACAGAGTGAAACCTCAAAATGAACCTGGTTACTGCAAACGAACGGTGTAACCTAGAAGAACGAAATTTGGCGAGCCAAGTGGGATTGGTGTACTGATCATTACCTGAAAGTATCATCAAGATTGGGTGAAAAAGTTTTTGCTGACATTTTAGACAACTCGAAGTTTTTTGAAAGCTTGGCAGGCCCTTTCCATGAAAGTGATTCTCGCCAGTCTCTGCTTAGGGCTACATCAACAGCAAAGAAACCATAGAGATAGAACTCAAAACTGCTTTATTGTGTCAAGTTTCAAAGAGCTAGCACAAACCGTGTTTGATTTAGAGTTCCAAATACATGTATCACTATAGAAGAAAACAGAGTGAAACCTAAAAATGAAAACGGTTACTGCCAACGAACGGTTTCACCTAGAAGAACGAAATTTGACGAGCCAAGTGGGATTGGTGTACTGATCATTACCTGAAAGTTTCATGAAGATTGGGTGAAAAAGTGTGTGCTGAGATTTCAGGCAACTCGTAGTTTTTTGGAAGCTTGGCAGGCCCTTTCCATGAAAGTGATTCTCGCCAGTCTCTGCTTAGGGCTACATCATCAGCAAACAAACCATAGAGATAGAACTTGAAACTGCTTTATTGTGTCAAGTTTCAAAGAGCTAGCACAAACCGTGTTTGATTTAGCGTTCCAAATACATGTATCCCTATAGGAGAAAACAGAGTGAAACCTCAAAATGAAACCGGTTACTGCCAACGAACTGTTTCACTTAGAAGAAAGAAATTTGGCGAGCCAAGTGGGATTGGTGTACTGATCATTACCTGAAAGTTTCATCAAATTGGGTGAAAAAGTGTGTGCTGAGATTTCAGGCAACTCGTAGTTTTTTGGATGCTTGGCAGGCCCTTTCCATGAAAGTGATTCTCGCCAGTCTCTGCTCTGGGCTACATCAACAGCAAACAAACCATAGAGATAGAACTTGAAACTGCTTTATTGTGTCAAGTTTCAAAGAGCTAGCACAAACCGTGTGTGATTTAGAGTTCCAAATACATGTATCCCTATAGGAGAAAACACAGTGAAACCTCAAAATGAAACCAGTTACTGCCAAAGAACGGTTTCACCTAAAAGAACGAAATTTGGCGAGCCAAGTGGGATTGGTGTACTGATCATTACCTGAAAGTTTCATCAAGATTGGGTGAAAAAGTGTTTGCTGAGATTTCAGGCAACTCGTAGTTTTTTGGAAGCTTGGCAGGCCCTTTCTATGAAAGTGATTCTCGCCAGTCTCTGCTTAGGGCTACATCAACAGCAAACAAACCATAGAGATAGAACTTGAAACTGCTTTATTGTGTCAAGTTTCAAAGAGCTAGCACAAACCGTGTTTGATTTAGAGTTCCAAATACATGTATCCCTATAGGAGAAAACAGAGTGAAACCTCAAAATAAAACCGGTTACTGCCAACGAACGGTTTAACCTAGAAGAACGAAATTTGGCGAGCCAAGTGGGATTGGTGTACTGATCATTACCTGAAAGTTTCATCAAGATTGGGTGAAAAAGTTTTTGCTGAGATTTCAGGCAACTCGTAGTTTTTTGGAAGCTTGGCAGGCCCTTTCCATGAAAGTGATTCTCGCCAGTCTCTGCTTAGGGCTACATCAACAGCAAACAAACCATAGAGATAGAACTTGAAACTGCTTTATGGTGTCAAGTTTCAAAGAGCTAGCACAAACCGTGTTTGATTTAGAGTTCCAAATACATGTATCCCTATAGGAGAAAACAGAGTGAAACCTCCAAATGAAACCGGTTACTGCCAACGAACGGTTTCACCTACAAGAACGAATTTGGCGAGCCAAGTGGGATTGGTGTACTGATCATTACCTGAAAGTTTCATCAAGATTGGGTGAAAAAGTTTTTGCTGAGATTTCAGGCAACTCGTAGTTTTTTGGAAGCTTGGCAGGCCCTTTCCATGAAAGTGATTCTCGCCAGTCTCTGCTTAGGGCTACATCAACAGCAAACAAACCATAGAGATAGAACTTGAAACTGCTTTATTGTGTCAAGTTTCAAAGAGCTAGCACAAACCGTGTTTGATTTAGAGTTCCAAATACATGTATCCCTATAGGAGAAAACAGAGTGAAACCTCAAAATAAAACCGGTTACTGCCAATGAACGGTTTAACCTAGAAGAACGAAATTTGGCGAGCCAAGTGGGATTGGTGTACTGATCATTACCTGAAAGTTTCATCAAGATTGGGTGAAAAAGTGTGTGCTGAGATTTCAGGCAACTCGTAGTTTTTTTGGAAGCTTGGCCGGCCCTTTCCATGAAAGTGATTCTCGCCAGTCTCTGCTTAGGGCTACATCAACAGCAAACAAACCATAGAGATAGAACTTGAAACTGCTTTATTGTGTCAAGTTTCAAAGAGCTAGCACAAACCGTGTTTGATTTAGAGTTCCAAATACATGTATCCCTATAGGAGAAAACAGAGTGAAACCTCAAAATGAAACCGGTTACTGCCAACGAACGGTTTCACCTAGAAGAACGAAATTTGGCGAGCCAAGTGGGATTGGTGTGCTGATCATTACCTGAAAGTTTCATCAAAATTGGGTGAAAAAGTGTGTGCTGAGATTTCAGGCAACTCGTAGTTTTTTGGAAGCTTGGCAGGCCCTTTCCATGAAAGTGATTCTCGCCAGTCTCTGCTTAGGGCTACATCAACAGCAAACAAACCATAGAGATAGAACTTGAAACTGCTTTATGGTGTCAAGTTTCAAAGAGCTAGCACAAACCGTGTTTGATTTAGAGTTCCAAATACATGTATCCCTATAGGAGAAAACAGAGTGAAACCTCAAAATGAAACCGGTTACTGCCAACGAACGGTTTCACCTACAAGAACGAAATTTGGCGAGCCAAGTGGGATTGGTGTACTGATCATTACCTGAAAGTTTCATCAAGATTGGGTGAAAAAGTGTTTGCTGAGATTTCAGGCAACTCGTAGTTTTTGGAAGCTTGGCAGGCCCTTTCCATGAAAGTGATTCTCGCCAGTCTCTGCTTAGGGCTACATCAACAGCAAACAAACCATAGAGATAGAACTTGAAACTGCTTTATTGTGTCAAGTTTCAAAGAGCTAGCACAAACCGTGTTTGATTTAGAGTTCCAAATACATGTATCCCTATAGGAGAAAACAGAGTGAAACTTCAAAATGAATCCGGTTACTGCCAACGAACGGTTTCACCTAGAAGAACGAAATTTGGCGAGCCAAGTGGGATTGGTGTACTAATCATTACCTGAAAGTTTCATCAAGATTGGGTGAAAAAGTTTGTGCTCAGATTTCAGGCAACTCGTAGTTTTTTGGAAGCTTGGCAGGCCCTTTCCATGTAAGTGATTCTCGCCAGTCTCTGTTTAGGGCTACATCAACAGCAAACAAACCATAGAGATAGAACTTGAAACTGCTTTATTGTGTCAAGTTTCAAAGAGCTAGCAAAAACCGTGTTTGATTTAGAGTTCCAAATACATGTATCCCTATAGGAGAAAACAGAGTGAAACCTCAAAATGAAACCGGTTTCTGCCAATGAACGATTTCACCTAGAAAAACGAAATTTGGCGAGCGAAGTGGGATTGGTGTACTGATCATTACCTGAAAGTTTCATCAAGATTGGGTGAAAAAGTGTGTGCTGAGATTTCAGGCAACTCGTAGTTTTTTGGAAGCTTGGCAGGCCCTTTCCATGAAAGTGATTCTCGCCAGTCTCTGCTTAGGGCTACATCAACAGCAAATAAACCATAGAGATAGAACTTGAAACTGCTTTATTGTGTCAAGTTTCAAAGAGCTAGCACAAACCGTGTTTGATTTAGAGTTCCAAATACATGTATCCCTATAGGAGAAAACAAAGTGAAACCTCAAAATGAAACCGGTTACTGCCAACGAACTGTTTCACCTAGAAGAACGAAATTTGGCGTGCCAAGTGGGATTGGTGTACTGATAATTACCTGCAAGTTTCATCAAGATTGGGTGAAAAAGTGTGTGCTGAGATTTCAGGCAACTCGTAGTTTTTTGGAAGCTTGGCAGGCCCTTTCCATGAAAGTGATTCTCGCCAGTCTCTGCTTAGGGCTACATCAACAGCAAACAAACCATAGAGATAGAACTTGAAACTGCTTTATTGTGTCAAGTTTCAAAGAGCTAGCACAAACCGTGTTTGATTTAGAGTTCCAAATACATGTATCCCTATAGGAGAAAACAGAGTGAAACTTCAAAATGAATCCGGTTACTGCCAACGAACGGTTTCACCTAGAAGAACGAAATTTTGCGAGCCAAGTGGGATTGGTGTACTAATCATTACCTGAAAGTTTCATCAAGATTGGGTGAAAAAGTTTGTGCTCAGATTTCAGGCAACTCGTAGTTTTTTGGAAGCTTGGCAGGCCCTTTCCATGAAAGTGATTCTCGCCAGACTCTGCTTAGGGCTACATTAACAGCAAACAAACCATAGAGATAGAACTTGAAACTGCTTTATTGTGTCAAGTTTCAAAGAGCTAGCACAAACCGTGTTTGATTTAGAGTTTCAAATACATGTATCCCTATAGGAGAAAACAGAGTGAAACCTCAAAATGAAACCGGTTACTGCCAATGAACGGTTTCACCTAGAAGAACAAAATTTGGCGAGCCAAGTGGGATTGGTGTATTGATCATTACTTGAAAGTTTCATCAAGATTGGGTGAAAAAGTGTGTGCTGAGATTTCAGGCAACTCGTAGTTTTTTGGAAGCTTGGCAGGCCCTTTCCATGAAAGTGATTCTCGCCAGTCTCTGCTTAGGGCTACATCAACAGCAAACAAACCATAGAGATAGAACTTGAAACTGCTTTATTGTGTCAAGTTTCAAAGAGCTAGCACAAACCGTGTTTGATTTAGAGTTCCAAATACATGTATCCCTATAGGAGAAAACAGAGTGAAACCTCAAAATGAAACCGGTTACTGCCAACGAACGGTTTCACCTAGAAGAACGAAATTTGGCGAGCCAAGTGGGATTGGTGTGCTGATCATTACCTGAAAGTTTCATCAAAATTGGGTGAAAAAGTGTGTGCTGAGATTTCAGGCAACTCGTAGTTTTTTGGAAGCTTGGCAGGCCCTTTCCATGAAAGTGATTCTCGCCAGTCTCTGCTTAGGGCTACATCAACAGCAAACAAACCATAGAGATAGAACTTGAAACTGCTTTATGGTGTCAAGTTTCAAAGAGCTAGCACAAACCGTGTTTGATTTAGAGTTCCAAATACATGTATCCCTATAGGAGAAAACAGAGTGAAACCTCAAAATGAAACCGGTTACTGCCAACGAACGGTTTCACCTACAAGAACGAAATTTGGCGAGCCAAGTGGGATTGGTGTACTGATCATTACCTGAAAGTTTCATCAAGATTGGGTGAAAAAGTGTTTGCTGAGATTTCAGGCAACTCGTAGTTTTTTGGAAGCTTGGCAGGCCCTTTCCATGAAAGTGATTCTCGCCAGTCTCTGCTTAGGGCTACATCAACAGCAAACAAACCATAGAGATAGAACTTGAAACTGCTTTATTGTGTCAAGTTTCAAAGAGCTAGCACAAACCGTGTTTGATTTAGAGTTCCAAATACATGTATCCCTATAGGAGAAAACAGAGTGAAACTTCAAAATGAATCCGGTTACTGCCAACGAACGGTTTCACCTAGAAGAACGAAATTTGGCGAGCCAAGTGGGATTGGTGTACTAATCATTACCTGAAAGTTTCATCAAGATTGGGTGAAAAAGTTTGTGCTCAGATTTCAGGCAACTCGTAGTTTTTTGGAAGCTTGGCAGGCCCTTTCCATGTAAGTGATTCTCGCCAGTCTCTGTTTAGGGCTACATCAACAGCAAACAAACCATAGAGATAGAACTTGAAACTGCTTTATTGTGTCAAGTTTCAAAGAGCTAGCAAAAACCGTGTTTGATTTAGAGTTCCAAATACATGTATCCCTATAGGAGAAAACAGAGTGAAACCTCAAAATGAAACCGGTTTCTGCCAATGAACGATTTCACCTAGAAAAACGAAATTTGGCGAGCGAAGTGGGATTGGTGTACTGATCATTACCTGAAAGTTTCATCAAGATTGGGTGAAAAAGTGTGTGCTGAGATTTCAGGCAACTCGTAGTTTTTTGGAAGCTTGGCAGGCCCTTTATATGAAAGTGATTCTCGCCAGTCTCTGCTTAGGGCTACATCAACAGCAAATAAACCATAGAGATAGAACTTGAAACTGCTTTATTGTGTCAAGTTTCAAAGAGCTAGCACAAACCGTGTTTGATTTAGAGTTCCAAATACATGTATCCCTATAGGAGAAAACAAAGTGAAACCTCAAAATGAAACCGGTTACTGCCAACGAACTGTTTCACCTAGAAGAACGAAATTTGGCGTGCCAAGTGGGATTGGTGTACTGATAATTACCTGCAAGTTTCATCAAGATTGGGTGAAAAAGTGTGTGCTGAGATTTCAGGCAACTCGTAGTTTTTTGGAAGCTTGGCAGGCCCTTTCCATGAAAGTGATTCTCGCCAGTCTCTGCTTAGGGCTACATCAACAGCAAACAAACCATAGAGATAGAACTTGAAACTGCTTTATTGTGTCAAGTTTCAAAGAGCTAGCACAAACCGTGTTTGATTTAGAGTTCCAAATACATGTATCCCTATAGGAGAAAACAGAGTGAAACTTCAAAATGAATCCGGTTACTGCCAACGAACGGTTTCACCTAGAAGAACGAAATTTTGCGAGCCAAGTGGGATTGGTGTACTAATCATTACCTGAAAGTTTCATCAAGATTGGGTGAAAAAGTTTGTGCTCAGATTTCAGGCAACTCGTAGTTTTTTGGAAGCTTGGCAGGCCCTTTCCATGTAAGTGATTCTCGCCAGTCTCTGTTTAGGGCTACATCAACAGCAAACAAACCATAGACATAGAACTTGAAACTGCTTTATTGTGTCAAGTTTCAAAGAGCTAGCAAAAACCGTGTTTGATTTAGAGTTCCAAATACATGTATCCCTATAGGAGAAAACAGAGTGAAACCTCAAAATGAAACCGGTTTCTGCCAATGAACGATTTCACCTAGAAAAACGAAATTTGGCGAGCGAAGTGGGATTGGTGTACTGATCATTACCTGAAAGTTTCATCAAGATTGGGTGAAAAAGTGTGTGCTGAGATTTCAGGCAACTCGTAGTTTTTTGGAAGCTTGGCAGGCCCTTTCCGTGAAAGTGATTCTCGCCAGTCTCTGCTTAGGGCTACATCAACAGCAAATAAACCATAGAGATAGAACTTGAAACTGCTTTATTGTGTCAAGTTTCAAAGAGCTAGCACAAACCGTGTTTGATTTAGAGTTCCAAATACATGTATCCCTATAGGAGAAAACAAAGTGAAACCTCAAAATGAAACCGGTTACTGCCAACGAACTGTTTCACCTAGAAGAACAAAATTTGGCGTGCCAAGTGGGATTGGTGTACTGATAATTACCTGCAAGTTTCATCAAGATTGGGTGAAAAAGTGTGTGCTGAGATTTCAGGCAACTCGTAGTTTTTTGGAAGCTTGGCAGGCCCTTTCCATGAAAGTGATTCTCGCCAGTCTCTGCTTAGGGCTACATCAACAGCAAACAAACCATAGAGATAGAACTTGAAACTGCTTTATTGTGTCAAGTTTCAAAGAGCTAGCACAAACCGTGTTTGATTTAGCGTTCCAAATACATGTATCCCTATAGGAGAAAACAGAGTGAAACCTCAAAATGAAACCGGTTACTGCCAACGAACTGTTTCACTTAGAAGAAAGAAATTTGGCGAGCCAAGTGGGATTGGTGTACTGATCATTACCTGAAAGTTTCATGAAGATTGGGTGAAAAAGTGTGTGCTGAGATTTCAGGCAACTCGTAGTTTTTTGGAAGCTTGGCAGGCCCTTTCCATGAAAGTGATTCTCGCCAGTCTCTGTTTAGGGCTACATCAACAGCAAACAAACCATAGAGATAGAACTTGAAACTGCTTTATTGTGTCAAGTTTCAAAGAGCTAGCAAAAACCGTGTTTGATTTAGAGTTCCAAATACATGTATCCCTATAGGAGAAAACAGAGTGAAACCTCAAAATGAAACCGGTTTCTGCCAATGAACGATTTCACCTAGAAAAACGAAATTTGGCGAGCGAAGTGGGATTGGTGTACTGATCATTACCTGAAAGTTTCATCAAGATTGGGTGAAAAAGTGTGTGCTGAGATTTCAGGCAACTCGTAGTTTTTTGGAAGCTTGGCAGGCCCTTTCCATGAAAGTGATTCTCGCCAGTCTCTGCTTAGGGCTACATCAACAGCAAATAAACCATAGAGATAGAACTTGAAACTGCTTTATTGTGTCAAGTTTCAAAGAGCTAGCACAAACCGTGTTTGATTTAGAGTTCCAAATACATGTATCCCTATAGGAGAAAACAAAGTGAAACCTCAAAATGAAACCGGTTACTGCCAACGAACTGTTTCACCTAGAAGAACGAAATTTGGCGTGCCAAGTGGGATTGGTGTACTGATAATTACCTGCAAGTTTCATCAAGATTGGGTGAAAAAGTGTGTGCTGAGATTTCAGGCAACTCGTAGTTTTTTGGAAGCTTGGCAGGCCCTTTCCATGAAAGTGATTCTCGCCAGTCTCTGCTTAGGGCTACATCAACAGCAAACAAACCATAGAGATAGAACTTGAAACTGCTTTATTGTGTCAAGTTTCAAAGAGCTAGCACAAACCGTGTTTGATTTAGCGTTCCAAATACATGTATCCCTATAGGAGAAAACAGAGTGAAACCTCAAAATGAAACCGGTTACTGCCAACGAACTGTTTCACTTAGAAGAAAGAAATTTGGCGAGCCAAGTGGGATTGGTGTACTGATCATTACCTGAAAGTTTCATGAAGATTGGGTGAAAAAGTGTGTGCTGAGATTTCAGGCAACTCGTAGTTTTTTGGAAGCTTGGCAGGCCCTTTCCATGAAAGTGATTCTCGCCAGTCTCTGCTCTGGGCTACATCAACAGCAAACAAACCATAGAGATAGAACTTGAAACTGCTTTATTGTGTCAAGTTTCAAAGAGCTAGCACAAACCGTGTGTGATTTAGAGTTCCAAATACATGTATCCCTATAGGAGAAAACAGAGTGAAACCTCAAAATGAAACCAGTTACTGCCAACGAACGGTTTCACCTAAAAGAACGAAATTTGGCGAGCCAAGTGGGATTGGTGTACTGATCATTACCTGAAAGTTTCATCAAGATTGGGTGAAAAAGTGTGTGCTGAGATTTCAGGCAACTCGTAGTTTTTTGGAAGCTTGGCAGGCCCTTTCCATGAAAGTGATTCTCGCCAGTCTCTGCTTAGGGCTACATCAACAGCAAACAAACCATAGAGATAGAACTTGAAACTGCTTTATTGTGTCAAGTTTCAAAGAGCTAGCACAAACCGTGTTTGATTTAGAGTTCCAAATACATGTATCCCTATAGGAGAAAACAGAGTGAAACCTCCAAATGAAACCGGTTACTGCCAACGAACGGTTTCACCTAGAAAAACGAAATTTGGTGAGCCAAGTGGGATTGGTGTGCTGATCATTACCTGAAAGTTTCATCAAAATTGGGTGAAAAAGTGTGTGCTGAGATTTCAGGCAATTCGTAGTTTTTTGGAAGCTTGGCAGGCCCTTTCCATGAAAGTGATTCTCGCCAGTCTCTGATTAGGGCTACATCAACAGCAAACAAACCATAGAGATAGAACTTGAAACTGCTTTATGGTGTCAAGTTTCAAAGAGCTAGCACAAACCGTGTTTGATTTAGAGTTCCAAATACATGTATCCCTATAGGAGAAAACAGAGTGAAACCTCAAAATGAAACCGGTTACTGCCAACGAACGGTTTCACCTAGAAAAACGAAATTTGGCGAGCCAAGTGGGATTGGTGTGCTGATCATTACCTGAAAGTTTCATCAAAATTGGGTGAAAAAGTGTGTGCTGAGATTTCAGGCAACTCGTAGTTTTTTGGAAGCTTGGCAGGCCCTTTCCATGAAAGTGATTTTCGCCAGTCTCTGCTTAGGGCTACATCAACAGCAAACAAACCATAGAGATAGAACTTGAAACTGCTTTATGGTGTCAAGTTTCAAAGAGCTAGCACAAACCGTGTTTGATTTAGAGTTCCAAATACATGTATCCCTATAGGAGAAAACAGAGTGAAACCTCAAAATGAAACCGGTTACTGCCAACGAACGGTTTCACCTACAAGAACGAAATTTGGCGAGCCAAGTGGGATTGGTGTACTGATCATTACCTGAAAGTTTCATCAAGATTGGGTGAAAAAGTTTTTGCTGAGATTTCAGGCAACTCGTAGTTTTTTGGAAGCTTGGCAGGCCCTTTCCATGAAAGTGATTCTCGCCAGTCTCTGCTTAGGGCTACATCAACAGCAAACAAACCATAGAGATAGAACTTGAAACTGCTTTATTGTGTCAAGTTTCAAAGAGCTAGCACAAACCGTGTTTGATTTAGAGTTCCAAAAATACATGTATCCCTATAGGAGAAAACAGAGTGAAACTTCAA
>NW_027525075.1:0-24215 GCF_052094955.1 Ictidomys tridecemlineatus
AATCTTGATGATTCTTTCAGGTAATGATCAGTACACCAAAACCACTTGGCTCACCAAGTTTCGTTCATCAAGGCTAAACCGTTCGATTGCAGTTTCCGTTTACATATTTAGGTTTCACTCTGTTTTCTCCTATAGGGATACATGTATTTGGAACTCGAAATCAAACACGGTTTGTGCTAGCTCTTTGAAACTTCACACAATAAAGCAGTTTCAAGTTCTATCTCTATGGTTTGTTTGCTGTTGATGTAGCCCTAAACAGAGACTGGCGAAAATCACTTCCACGGAAAGGGGTTGCCAAGCTTCCAAAAAACTACAAGTTGCCTGAAATTTCAGCAAACATTTTTTCACCCAATCTTGATGATTCTTTCAGCTAATGATCAGTACACCAAAACCACTTGGCTCACCAAATTTTGTTCTTCTAGGTTAAACCGTTCGTTAGCAGTAACCTTTTTAATTTTTAGGTTTTACTCTGTTCTCTCCTATAGGGATACATGTATTTGGAACTCTAAATCAAACACGGTTTGTGCTAGCTCTTTGAAACTTGACACAATAAAGCAGTTTCAAGTTCTCTCTCTATGGTTTCTGTGCTGTTTATGTAGCCCTAAGCAGAGACTGGCGAAAATGACTTTCATGGAAAGGGGTTGCTAAGCTTCCAAAAAACTACGAGTTTCTTGAAATCTCAGGAAACATTTTTTCACCCAATCTTGCTGATTCTTTCAGGTAATGATCAGTACACCAAAACCACTTTGTTCACCAAATTTCGTTCTTCTAGGTTAAACCTTTCGTTTGCAGTTACCGTTTTCATTTTTAGGTTTCACTCTGTTTTCTTCTATACGGATACATGTATTTGGAACGCTAAATAAAACACGGTTTTTTGCTAGCTCTTTGAAACTTGACACAATAAAGCAGTTTCCAGTTCTCTCTCTATGGTTTGTTCTCTGTTGATGTAGCCCGAAGCAGAGACTGGCGAAAATCACTTTCATGGAAAGAGGTTGCCAAGCTTCCAAAAAACTACGAGTTGCCTGAAATCTCACCAAACATTTTTTCACCCAATCTTGATGATTCTTTCAGGTAATGATCAGTACACCAAAACCACTTTGTTCACCAAATTTCGTTCTTCTAGGTTAAACAGTTCGTTTGTAGTTACCGTTTTCATTTTTAGGTTTCACTCTGTTTTCTCCTATAGGGATACATGTATTTGAAACTCTAAATCAAACACCGTTTTTGCTAGCTCTTTGAATCTTGACACAATAAAGCAGTTTCAAGTTCAGTCTCTATGGTTTGTTTGCTGTTGATGTAGCCCTAAGCAGAGACTGGCGAAAATCACTTTCATGGAAACGGGTTGCCAAGCTTTCAAAAAACTACGAGTTGCCTGAAATCTCAGAAAACATTTTTTCACCCAATCTTGATGATTCTTTCAGGTAATGATCAGTACACCAAAACCACTTGGCTCACCAAATTTCGTTCTTCTAGGTTAAACCGTTCGTTTGCAGTAACCGTTTTCATTTTTAGGTTTCACTCTGTTTTTTCCTATAGGGATACATGTATTTGGAACTCTAAATCAAAGACGGTTTGTGCTAGCTCTTTGAAACTTGACACAATAAAGCAGTTTCAAGTACTATCTTTATGGTTTGTTTGCTGTTGATGTAGCCCTAAGCATAGACTGGCGAAAATCACTTTCATGGAAAGCGGTTGCCAAGCTTCGAAAAAAACTACAAGTTGCCTGAAATCTCAGCAAATATTTTTTCATCCAATCTTGATGATTCTTTCAGGTAATGATCAGTACACCAAAACCACTTGGCTCACCAAATTTCGTTCTTCTAGGTTAAACCGTTCGTTAGCAGTAACCGTTTTCATTTTTAGGTTTCACTCTGTTTTCTCCTGTAGGGATACATGTATTTGGAACTCGAAATCAAACACGGTTTGTGCTAGCTCTTTGAGACTTGACACAATAAAGCAGTTTCAAGTTCTATCTCTATGGTTTGTTTGCTGTTGATGTAGCCCTAAGCAGAGACTGGCGAAAATCACTTTCATGGAAAAAGGTTGCCAAGCTTCCAAAAAACTACGAGTTGCCTGTAATCTCAGCAAACATTTTTTGACCCAATCTTGATGATTCTTTCAGGTAATGATCAGTACACCAAAACCACTTGGCTCACCAAGTTTCGTTCATCAAGGCTAAACCGTTCAATTGCAGTAACCCTTTTCATTTTTAGGATTCACTTTGTTTTCTCCAAAAGGGATACGTGTATTTGGAACTGTAAATCAAACACGGTTTGTGCTAGGTCTTTGAAACTTGACACAATAAAGCAGTTTCAAGTTCTATCTCTATGGTTTGTTTTCTGTTGATGTAGCCCTAAGCAGAGACTGGCGAAAATCACTTTAATGGAAAGGGGTTGCCAAGCTTCCAAAAAACTACGAGTTTCCTGAAATCTCAGCAAACATTTTTTCACCCAATCTTGCTGATCAGTACACCAAAACCACTTGGCCCACCAAATTTCGTTCTTCTAGGTTAAACCGTTCGTTTGCAGTAACCGTTTTCATTTTTAGGTTTCACTCTGTTTTTTCCTATAGGGATACATATATTTGGAACTCTAAATCAAACACGGATTGTGCTAGCTCTTTGAAACTTGACAGAATAAAGCAGTTTCAAGTTCTATCTCTATGGTTTGTTTGCTGTTGATGTAGCCCTAAGCAGAGACTGGCGAAAATCACTTTCATGGAAAGCGGTTGCCAAGCTTCGAAAAAACTACAAGTTGCCTGAAATCTCAGCAAACATTTTTTCATCCAATCTTGATGATTCTTTCAGGTAATGATCAGTACACCAAAACCACTTGGCTCACCAAATTTCGTTCTTCTAGGTTAAACCGTTCGTTAGCAGTAACCGTTTTCATTTTTAGGTTTCACTCTGTTTTCTCCTGTAGGGATACATGTATTTGGAACTCTAAATCAAACACGGTTGTGCTAGCTCTTTGAGACTAGACACAATAAAGCAGTTTCAAGTTCTATCTCTATAGTTTGTTTGCTGTTGATGTAGCCCTAAGCAGAGACTGGCGACAATCACTTTCATAGAAAGGGGTTGCCAAGCTTCCAAAAAACTACGAGTTGCCTGTAATCTCAGCAAACATTTTTTGACCCAATCTTGATGATTCTTTCAGGTAATGATCAGTACACCAAAACCACTTGGCTCACCAAGTTTCGTTCATCAAGGCTAAACCGTTCGATTGCAGTAACCCTTTTCATTTTTAGGTTTCACTATGTTTTTTCCTATAGGGATACATGTATTTGGAACTCTAAATCAAACACGGTTTGTGCTAGCTCTTTGAAACTTGACAAAATAAAGCAGTTTCAAGTTCTCTCTCTATGGTTTCTGTGCTGTTGATGTAGCCCTAAGCAGAGACTGGCGAAAATCACTTTCATGGAAAGGGGTTGCCAAGCTTCCAAAAAACTACGAGTTGCCTGAAATCTCAGCAAACATTTTTTCACCAAATCTTGATGATTCTTTCAGGTAATGATCAGTACACCAAAACCACTTGGCCCACCAAATTTCGTTCTTCTAGGTTAAACCGTTCGTTTGCAGTAACCGTTTTCATTTTTAGGTTTCACTCTTTTTTTTTATAGGGATACATGTATTTGGAACTCTAAATCAAACACGGTTTGTGCTAGCTCTTTGAAACTTGACACAATAAAGCAGTTTCAAGTTCTATCTTTAGGTTTGTTTGCTGTTGATGTAGCCCTAAGCAGAGACTGGCGAAAATCACTTTCATGGAAAGGGGTTGCCAAGCTTCCAAAAAACTACGAGTTGCCTGAAATCTCAGCAAACATTTTTTCACCCAATCTTGATGATTCTTTCAGGTAATGATCAGTACACCAAAACCACTTGGCTCACCAAATTTCGTTCTTCTAGGTTAAACCGTTCGTTAGCAGTAACCGTTTTCATTTTTAGGTTTCACTCTGTTTTCTCCTGTAGGGATACATGTATTTGGAACTTGAAATCAAACACGGTTTGTGCTAGCTCTTTGAAACTTCACACAATAAAGCAGTTTCAAGTTCTATCTCTATGGTTTGTTTGCTGTTGATGTAGCCCTAAGCAGAGACTGGCGAAAATCACTTTCATGGAAAGGGGTTGCCAAGCTTCCAAAAAACTACGAGTTGCCTGAAATCTCAGCAAACATTTTCTCACCCAATCTTGATGATTCTTTCAGGTAATGATTAGTACACCAAAACCACTTGGCTCACAAAATTTTGTTCTTCTAGGTTAAACCGTTCGTTTGCAGTAACCGTTTTCATTTTTAGGTTTCACTCTGTTTTCTCCTATAGGGATACATGTATTTGGAACTCTAAATCAAACACGGTTTGTGCTAGCTCTTTGAAACTTGACACAATAAAGCAGTTTCAAGTTCTATCTCTATGGTTTGTTTGCTGTTGATGTAGCCCTAAGCAGAGACTGGCGAAAATCACTTTCATGGAAAGCGGTTGCCAAGCTTCGAAAAAACTACAAGTTTCCTGAAATCTCAGCAAACATTTTTTCATCCAATCTTGATGATTCTTTCAGGTAATGATCAGTACACCAAAACCACTTGGCTCACCAAATTTCGTTCTTCTAGGTTAAACCGTTCGTTAGCAGTAACCGTTTTCATTTTTAGGTTTCACTCTGTTTTCTCCTGTAGGGATACATGTATTTGGAACTCTAAATCAAACACGGTTTGTGCTAGCTCTTTGAGACTTGACACAATAAAGCAGTTTCAAGTTCTATCTCTATGGTTTGTTTGCTGTTGATGTAGCCCTAAGCAGAGACTGGCGACAATCACTTTCATAGAAAGGGGTTGCCAAGCTTCCAAAAAACTACGAGTTGCCTGAAATCTGAGCAAACATTTTTTCACCCAATCTTGATGATTCTTTCAGGTAATGATCAGTACACCAAAACCACTTTGTTCACCAAATTTCGTTTTTCTAGGTTAAACCGTTCCTTTGCAGTAACCGTTTTCATTTTTAGGTTTCACTCTGTTTTCATTTAAAGGGATACATGTATTTGGAACTCTAAATCAAACACGGTTTGTGCTAGCTCTTTGAAACTTGACACAGTAAAGGAGTTTCAAGTTCTATTTCTATGCTTTGTTTTCTGTTGATGTAGCCCTAAGCAGAGACTGGCGAAAATCCCTTTCATGGAAAGGGGTTTCCAAGCTTCCAAAAAACTACGAGTTGCCTGAAACCTCAGCAAACATTTTTTCACCCAATCTTAATGATTCTTTCAGGTAATGATCAGTACACCAAAACCACTTGGCTCACCAAATTTCGTTCTTCTAGGTTAAACCGTTCGTTTGCAGTAACCGTTTTCATTTTTAGGTTTCACTCTGTTTTCTCCTATAGGGATACATGTATTTGGAACTCTAAATGAAACACGGTTTGTGCTAGCTCTTTAAAACTTGACACAATAAAGCAGTTTCAAGTTCTATCTCTATGGTTTGTTTGCTGTTGATGTAGCCCTAAGCAGAGACTGGCGACAATCACTTTCATAGAAAGGGGTTGCCAAGCTTCCAAAAAACTACGAGTTGCCTGTAATCTCAGCAAACATTTTTTCAACCAATCTTGATGATTCTTTCAGGTAATGATCACTACACGAAATCCACTTGGCTCACCATGTTTCGTTCATCAAGGCTAAACCATTCGATTGCAGTAACCCTTTTCATTTTTAGGTTTCACTTTGTTTTCTCCTATAGGGATACATGTATTTGGAACTCTAAATCAAACACGGTTTGTGCTAGGTCTTTGAAACTTGACACAATAAAGCAGTTTCAAGTTCTATCTCTATGGTTTGTTTTCTGTTGATGTAGCCCTAAGCAGAGACTGGCGAAAATCACTTTCATGGAAAGGGGTTGCCAAGCTTCCAAAAAACTACGAGTTGCCTAAAATCTCAGCAAACATTTTTTCACCCAATCTTGATGATTCTTTCAGGTAATGATCAGTACACCAAAACCACTTGGCTCACCAAATTTCGTTCTTCTAGGTTAAACCGTTCGTTAGCAGTAACCATTTTCATTTTTAGGTTTCACTGTTTTCTCCTGTAGGGATACATGTATTTGGAACTCTAAATGAAACACGGTTTGTGCTAGCTCTTTGAAACTTGACACAATAAAGCAGTTTCAAGTTCTATCTCTATGCTTTGTTTGCTGTTCATGTAGCCCTAAGCAGAGACTGGCGAAAATCACTTTCATGGAAAGAGGTTGCCAAGCTTTCAAAAAACTACGAGTTTCCTGAAATCTCAGCAAACATTTTTTCACCCAATCTTGATGATTCTTTCAGGTAATGATCAGTACATCAAAACCACTTGAATCACCAAATTTTGTTCTTCTAGGTTCAACCGTTCGTTTGCAGTAACCGTATTCATTTTTAGGTTTCACTCTGTTTTCTCCTATACGGATATATGTATTTGGAACACTAAATCAAACACGGTTTGTGCTAGCTCTTTGAAACTTGACACAATAAAGCAGTTTCAAGTTCTATCTCTATGGTTTGTTTGCTGTTGATGTAGCCCTAAGCAGAGACTGGCGAAAATCACTTTCATGGAAAGGGGTTGCCAAGCTTCCAAAAAACTACGAGTTGCCTGAAATCTCAGCAAACATTTTTTCACCTAATCCTGATGATTCTTTCAGGTAATGATCAGTACACCAAATCCACTTGGCTCACCAAATTTCGTTCTTCTAGGTTAAACCGTTCGTTTGCAGTAACCGTTTTCATCTTTAGGTTTCACTGTGTTTTCTCCTATATAGATGCATGTATTTGGAACTCTAAATCAAACAAAGTTTGTGCTAGCTCTTTGAAACTTGACACAATAAAGAAGTTTCAAGTTCAATCTCTATGGTTTCTTTACTGTTGATGTAGGCCCAAGCAGAGACTGGCGAAAATAACTTTCATGGAAAGGGGTTGTCAAGCTCCAAAAAAAACTACGAGCTGCCTAAAATCTCAGCAAACATTTTTTCACCCAATCTTGATGATTCTTTCAGATAATGATCAGTACACCAAAACCACTTGGCTAACCAAATATCGTTCTTCTAGGTTAAACCATTCGTTTGCAGTAACCGTTTTCATTTTTAGGTTTCACTCTGTTTTCTCCTATAGGGATACATGTATTTGGAACTCTGAATCAAACACCGTTTGTGCTAGCTCTTTGAAGCTTGACACAATAAAGCAGTTTCAAGTTCTATCTCTATGGTTTGTTTTCTCTTGATGTAGCCCTAAGCAGGAACTGGCGAAAATCACTTTCATGGAAAGGGGTTGCCAAGCTTCCAAAAATCTCCGAGTTCCCTGAAATCTCAGCAAACATTTTTTCACCCAATCTTGATGATTCTTTCAGGTAATGATCAGTACACCAAAACCACTTGGCTCACCAAATTTCGTTCTTCTAGGTTTAAAACGTTCGTTTGCAGTAACCGTTTTCGTTTTTAGGTTTCACTCTGTTTTCTCCTATAGGGATACATGTATTTGGAACTCTAAATCAAACACGATTTTTGCTAGCTCTTTGAAACTTGACACAAGAAAGCAGTTTCAAGTTCTATCTCTATGGTTTGTTTGCTGTTGATGTAGCCCTAAGCAGGAACTGGCGAAAATCACTTTCATGGAAAGGGGTTGCCAAGCTCCCAAAAAACTAGGAGTTGCCTGAAATCTCAGCAAACATTTTTTCACCCAGTCTTGACGATTCTTTCAGGTAATGATCAGTACACCAAAACCATTTGGCTCACCAAATTTTGTTCTTCTAGGTTAAATCGTTCGTTTGTAGTAACCGTTTTCATTTTTAGGATTCACTCTGTTTTCTTCTATTGGGATACATGTATTTGGAACTCTAAATCAAACACAGTTTGTGCTAGCTCTTTGAAACTTGACACAATAAAGCAGTTTCAAGTTCTATCTCTATGGTTTGTTTGCTGTTGATGTAGCCCTAAGCAGAGACTGGCGAAAGTCACTTTCATGGAAAGGGGTTGCCAAGCTTCCAAAAAACTACGAGTTGCCTGAAATCTCAGCAAACATTTTTTCACCCAATCTTGATGATACTTTCATGTCATGATCAGTACACCAAAAACACTTGGCTCACCAAATTTCGTTCTTCTAGGTTAAACCGTTCGTTTGCAGTAACCGTTTTTATTTTTAGGTTTCACTCTGTTTTCTCCTATAGGGATACATGTATTTGGAACTCTAAATCAAACACGGTTTGTGCTGGCTCTTTGAAACTTGACACAATAAAGCAGTTTCAAGTTCTATCTCTATGGTTTGTTTTCTCTTGATGTAGCCCTAAGCAGGAACTGTCGAAAATCACTTTCATGGAAAGGGGTTGCCAAGCTTCCAAAAAACTACGAGTTGCCTCAAATCTCAACAAACATTTTTCCACCAAATCTTGATGATTCTTTCAGGTAATGATCAGTACACCACAACCACTTGGCTCACCAAATTTCGTTCTTGTAGGCAAAACCGTTTGTTTGCAGTAACCGTTTTCATCTTTAGGTTTCACTCTGTATTCTCCTATAGGGATATATGTATTTGGAACTCTAAATCAAACACGGTTTGTGCTAGCTCCTTGAAACTGGACACAATAAAGCAGTTTCAAGTTCTATCTCTATGGATTGTTTGCTGTTGATAAGCCCTAAGTAGACACTGGTGAAAATCACTTTCATGGAAAGGGGTTGCCAACCTTCCAAAAAACTACGAGTTGCCTGAAATCTCAGCAAACATTTTTTCACCCAATCTTGATGATTCTTTGAGGTAATGATCAGTACACCAAAACCACTTGGCTCACCAAATTTCGTTCTTCTAGGTTAAACCGTTCGTTTGCAGTAACCGTTTTCATTTTTAGGTTTCACTCTGTTTTCTCCTATAGGGATACATGTATTTGGAACTCTAAATCAAACACGGTTTGTGCTAGCTCTTTGAAACTTGACACAATAATGCAGTTTCAAGTTCTATCTCTATGGTTTGTTTTCTCTTGATGTAGCCCTAAGCAGGAACTGGCGAAAATCACTTTAATGGAAAGGGGTTGCCAAGCTTCCATAAAACTACGAGTTGCCTCAAATCTGAGCAAACATTTTTTCACCAAATCTTGATGATTCTTTCAGGTAATGATCAGTACACCAAAACCACTTGGCTCACCAAATTTCGTTCTTGTAGGCAAAAACGTTCGTTTGCAGTAACCGTTTTCATTTTTAGGTTTCACTCTGTTTTCTCCTATAGGGATACATGTATTTGGAACGCTAAATCAAACAGGGTTTGTCCTAGCTCTTTGAAACTTGACACAATAAAGCAGTTTCAAGTTCTATCTCTATGGTTTGTTTGCTGTTGATGTAGCCCTAAGCAGAGACTGGCGAAAATCACTTTCATGTAAAGGGGTTGCCAAGCTTCCAAAAAACTACGAGTTGCCTGAAATCTCAGCAAACATTTTTTCAACCAATCTTGATGATTCTTTCAGGTAATGATCAGTACACCGAAACAACTTGGCTCACCAAATTTCGTTCTTCTAGGTTAAACCGTTCGTTTGCAGTAACCGTTTTCATTTTTAGGTTTCACTCTGTTTTCTCAAATATTGATACATGTATTTAGAACTCTAAATCAAACACGGTTTGTGCTAGCTCTTTGAAACTTGACACAATAAAGCAGTTTCAAGTTCTATCTCTATGGTTTTTTTGCTGTTGAGGTAGCCCTAAGCAGAGACTGGCGAAAGTCACATTCATGGAAAGGGGTTGCCAAGCTTCCAAAAAACTACGAGTTGCCTGAAATCTCAGCAAACATTTTTTCACCCAATCTTGATGATTCTTTCAGGTAATGATCAGTACACCAAAACCACTTGGCTCACCAAATTTCGTTCTTGTAGGCAAAAACGTTCGTTTGCAGTAACCGTTTTCATTTTTAGGTTTCACTCTGTTTTCTCCTATAGGGATACATGTATTTGGAACTCTAAATCAAACACAGTTTGTGCTAGCTCTTTGAAACTTGACACAATAAAGCAGTTTCAAGTTCTATCTCTATGGTTTGTTTTCTCTTGATGTAGCCCTAAGCAGTAACTGGCGAAAATCACTTTCATGGAAAGGGGTTGCCAAGCTTCCAAAAAACTACGAGTTGCCTCAAATGTCAGCAAACATTTTTTCACCAAATCTTGATGATTCTTTCAGGTAATGATCAGTACACCAAAACCACTTGTCTCACCAAATTTCGTTCTTGTAGGCAAAAACGTTCGTTTGCAGTAACCGTTTTCATTTTTAGGTTTCACTCTGTTTTCTCCTATAGGGATAAATGTATTTGGAACTCTAAATCAAACATGGTTTGTGCTAGCTTTTTGAAACTTGACACAATAAAGCAGTATCAAGTTCTATCTCTATGCTTTGTTTGCTGTTGATGTAGCCCTAAGCAGAGACTGGCGAAAATCACTTTCATAGAAAGTGGTTGCCAAGCTTCCAAAAAACTACGAGTTGCCTGTATTCTCAACAAACATTTTTTCACCCAATCTTGATGATTCTTTCAGGTAATGATCAGTACACCAAAACCACTTGGCTCACCAAGTTTCGTTCATCAAGGCTAAACCGTTCGATTGCAGTTTCCGTTTACATATTTAGGTTTCACTCTGTTTTCTCCTATAGGGATACATGTATTTGGAACTCGAAATCAAACACGGTTTGTGCTAGCTCTTTGAAACTTCACACAATAAAGCAGTTTCAAGTTCTATCTCTATGGTTTGTTTGCTGTTGATGTAGCCCTAAACAGAGACTGGCGAAAATCACTTCCACGGAAAGGGGTTGCCAAGCTTCCAAAAAACTACAAGTTGCCTGAAATTTCAGCAAACATTTTTTCACCCAATCTTGATGATTCTTTCAGCTAATGATCAGTACACCAAAACCACTTGGCTCACCACATTTTGTTCTTCTAGGTTAAACCGTTCGTTAGCAGTAACCTTTTTAATTTTTAGGTTTTACTCTGTTCTCTCCTATAGGGATACATGTATTTGGAACTCTAAATCAAACACGGTTTGTGCTAGCTCTTTGAAACTTGACACAATAAAGCAGTTTCAAGTTCTCTCTCTATGGTTTCTGTGCTGTTTATGTAGCCCTAAGCAGAGACTGGCGAAAATGACTTTCATGGAAAGGGGTTGCTAAGCTTCCAAAAAACTACGAGTTTCTTGAAATCTCAGCAAACATTTTTTCACCCAATCTTGCTGATTCTTTCAGGTAATGATCAGTACACCAAAACCACTTGGCCCACCAAATTTCGTTCTTCTAGGTTAAACCGTTCGTTTGCAGTAACCGTTTTCATTTTTAGGTTTCACTCTGTTTTTTCCTATAGGGATACATGTATTTGGAACTCTAAATCAAACACGGTTTGTGCTAGCTCTTTGAAACTTGACACAATAAAGCAGTTTCAAGTTCTATCTCTATGGTTTGTTTGCTGTTGATGTAGCCCTAAGCAGAGACTGGCGACAATCACTTTCATAGAAAGGGGTTGCCAAGCTTCCAAAAAACTACGAGTTGCCTGTAATCTCAGCAAACATTTTTTCAACCAATCTTGATGATTCTTTCAGGTAATGATCACTACACGAAATCCACTTGGCTCACCATGTTTCGTTCATCAAGGCTAAACCATTCGATTGCAGTAACCCTTTTCATTTTTAGGTTTCACTTTGTTTTCTCCTATAGGGATACATGTATTTGGAACTCTAAATCAAACACGGTTTGTGCTAGGTCTTTGAAACTTGACACAATAAAGCAGTTTCAAGTTCTATCTCTATGGTTTGTTTTCTGTTGATGTAGCCCTAAGCAGAGACTGGCGAAAATCACTTTCATGGAAAGGGGTTGCCAAGCTTCCAAAAAACTACGAGTTGCCTAAAATCTCAGCAAACATTTTTTCACCCAATCTTGATGATTCTTTCAGGTAATGATCAGTACACCAAAACCACTTGGCTCACCAAATTTCGTTCTCTAGGAACGTTCCCGTTCAATTGCAGTAACCCTTTTCATTTTTAGGATTCACTTTGTTTTCTCCTAAAGGGATACGTGTATTTGGAACTGTAAATCAAACACGGTTTGTGCTAGGTCTTTGAAACTTGACACAATAAAGCAGTTTCAAGTTCTATCTCTATGGTTTGTTTTCTGTTGATGTAGCCCTAAGCAGAGACTGGCGAAAATCACTTTAATGGAAAGGGGTTGCCAAGCTTCCAAAAAACTACGAGTTTCCTGAAATCTCAGCAAACATTTTTTCACCCAATCTTGCTGATCAGTACACCAAAACCACTTGGCCCACCAAATTTCGTTCTTCTAGGTTAAACCGTTCGTTTGCAGTAACCGTTTTCATTTTTAGGTTTCACTCTGTTTTTTCCTATAGGGATACATATATTTGGAACTCTAAATCAAACACGGATTGTGCTAGCTCTTTGAAACTTGACAGAATAAAGCAGTTTCAAGTTCTATCTCTATGGTTTGTTTGCTGTTGATGTAGCCCTAAGCAGAGACTGGCGAAAATCACTTTCATGGAAAGCGGTTGCCAAGCTTCGAAAAAACTACAAGTTGCCTGAAATCTCAGCAAACATTTTTTCATCCAATCTTGATGATTCTTTCAGGTAATGATCAGTACACCAAAACCACTTGGCTCACCAAATTTCGTTCTTCTAGGTTAAACCGTTCGTTAGCAGTAACCGTTTTCATTTTTAGTTTTCACTCTGTTTTCTCCTGTAGGGATACATGTATTTGGAACTCTAAATCAAACACGGTTGTGCTAGCTCTTTGAGACTAGACACAATAAAGCAGTTTCAAGTTCTATCTCTATAGTTTGTTTGCTGTTGATGTAGCCCTAAGCAGAGACTGGCGACAATCACTTTCATAGAAAGGGGTTGCCAAGCTTCCAAAAAACTACGAGTTGCCTGTAATCTCAGCAAACATTTTTTGACCCAATCTTGATGATTCTTTCAGGTAATGATCAGTACACCAAAACCACTTGGCTCACCAAGTTTCGTTCATCAAGGCTAAACCGTTCGATTGCAGTAACCCTTTTCATTTTTAGGTTCTATGTTTTTTCCTATAGGGATACATGTATTTGGAACTCTAAATCAAACACGGTTTGTGCTAGCTCTTTGAAACTTGACAAAATAAAGCAGTTTCAAGTTCTCTCTCTATGGTTTCTGTGCTGTTGATGTAGCCCTAAGCAGAGACTGGCGAAAATCACTTTCATGGAAAGGGGTTGCCAAGCTTCCAAAAAACTACGAGTTGCCTGAAATCTCAGCAAACATTTTTTCACCAAATCTTGATGATTCTTTCAGGTAATGATCAGTACACCAAAACCACTTGGCCCACCAAATTTCGTTCTTCTAGGTTAAACCGTTCGTTTGCAGTAACCGTTTTCATTTTTAGGTTTCACTCTTTTTTTTTATAGGGATACATGTATTTGGAACTCTAAATCAAACACGGTTTGTGCTAGCTCTTTGAAACTTGACACAATAAAGCAGTTTCAAGTTCTATCTTTAGGTTTGTTTGCTGTTGATGTAGCCCTAAGCAGAGACTGGCGAAAATCACTTTCATGGAAAGGGGTTGCCAAGCTTCCAAAAAACTACGAGTTGCCTGAAATCTCAGCAAACATTTTTTCACCCCAATCTTGATGATTCTTTCAGGTAATGATCAGTACACCAAAACCACTTGGCTCACCAAATTTCGTTCTTCTAGGTTAAACCGTTCGTTAGCAGTAACCGTTTTCATTTTTAGGTTTCACTCTGTTTTCTCCTGTAGGGATACATGTATTTGGAACTTGAAATCAAACACGGTTTGTGCTAGCTCTTTGAAACTTCACACAATAAAGCAGTTTCAAGTTCTATCTCTATGGTTTGTTTGCTGTTGATGTAGCCTAAGCAGAGACTGGCGAAAATCACTTTCATGGAAAGGGGTTGCCAAGCTTCCAAAAAACTACGAGTTGCCTGAAATCTCAGCAAACATTTTTTTCACCCAATCTTGATGATTCTTTCAGGTAATGATTAGTACACCAAAACCACTTGGCTCACAAAATTTTGTTCTTCTAGGTTAAACCGTTCGTTTGCAGTAACCGTTTCATTTTTAGGTTCACTCTGTTTTCTCCTATAGGGATACATGTATTTGGAACTCTAAATCAAACACGGTTTGTGCTAGCTCTTTGAAACTTGACACAATAAAGCAGTTTCAAGTTCTATCTCTATGGTTTGTTTGCTGTTGATGTAGCCCTAAGCAGAGACTGGCGAAAATCACTTTCATGGAAAGCGGTTGCCAAGCTTCGAAAAAACTACAAGTTTCCTGAAATCTCAGCAAACATTTTTTCATCCAATCTTGATGATTCTTTCAGGTAATGATCAGTACACCAAAACCACTTGGCTCACCAAATTTCGTTCTTCTAGGTTAAACCGTTCGTTAGCAGTAACCGTTTTCATTTTTAGGTTTCACTCTGTTTTCTCCTGTAGGGATACATGTATTTGGAACTCTAAATCAAACACGGTTTGTGCTAGCTCTTTGAGACTTGACACAATAAAGCAGTTTCAAGTTCTATCTCTATGGTTTGTTTGCTGTTGATGTAGCCCTAAGCAGAGACTGGCGACAATCACTTTCATAGAAAGGGGTTGCCAAGCTTCCAAAAAACTACGAGTTGCCTGAAATCTGAGCAAACATTTTTTCACCCAATCTTGATGATTCTTTCAGGTAATGATCAGTACACCAAAACCACTTTGTTCACCAAATTTCGTTTTCTAGGTTAAACCGTTCCTTTGCAGTAACCGTTTTCATTTTTAGGTTTCACTCTGTTTTCATTTAAAGGGATACATGTATTTGGAACTCTAAATCAAACACGGTTTGTGCTAGCTCTTTGAAACTTGACACAGTAAAGGAGTTTCAAGTTCTATTTCTATGCTTTGTTTTCTGTTGATGTAGCCCTAAGCAGAGACTGGCGAAAATCCCTTTCATGGAAAGGGGTTTCCAAGCTTCCAAAAAACTACGAGTTGCCTGAAACCTCAGCAAACATTTTTTCACCCAATCTTAATGATTCTTTCAGGTAATGATCAGTACACCAAAACCACTTGGCTCACCAAATTTCGTTCTTCTAGGTTAAACCGTTCGTTTGCAGTAACCGTTTTCATTTTTAGGTTTCACTCTGTTTTCTCCTATAGGATACATGTATTTGGAACTCTAAATGAAACACGGTTTGTGCTAGCTCTTTAAAACTTGACACAATAAAGCAGTTTTCAAGTTCTATCTCTATGGTTTGTTTGCTGTTGATGTAGCCCTAAGCAGAGACTGGCGACAATCCACTTTCATAGAAAGGGGTTTGCCAAGCTTCCAAAAAACTACGAGTTGCCTGTAATCTCAGCAAACATTTTTTCAACCAATCTTGATGATTCTTTCAGGTAATGATCACTACACGAAATCCACTTGGCTCACCATGTTTCGTTCATCAAGGCTAAACCATTCGATTGCAGTAACCCTTTTCATTTTTAGGTTTCACTTTGTTTTCTCCTATAGGGATACATGTATTTGGAACTCTAAATCAAACACGGTTTGTGCTAGGTCTTTGAAACTTGACACAATTAAGCAGTTTCAAGTTCTATCTCTATGGTTTGTTTTCTGTTGATGTAGCCCTAAGCAGAGACTGGCGAAAATCACTTTCATGGAAAGGGGTTGCCAAGCTTCCAAAAAACTACGAGTTGCCTAAAATCTCAGCAAACATTTTTTCACCCAATCTTGATGATTCTTTCAGGTAATGATCAGTACACCAAAACCACTTGGCTCACCAAATTTCGTTCTTCTAGGTTAAACCGTTCGTTAGCAGTAACCATTTTCATTTTTAGGTTTCACTGTTTTCTCCTGTAGGGATACATGTATTTGGAACTCTAAATGAAACACGGTTTGTGCTAGCTCTTTGAAACTTGACACAATAAAGCAGTTCAAGTTCTATCTCTATGCTTTGTTTGCTGTTCATGTAGCCCTAAGCAGAGACTGGCGAAAATCACTTTCATGGAAAGAGGTTGCCAAGCTTTCAAAAAACTACGAGTTTCCTGAAATCTCAGCAAACATTTTTTCACCCAATCTTGATGATTCTTTCAGGTAATGATCAGTACATCAAAACCACTTGAATCACCAAATTTTGTTCTTCTAGGTTCAACCGTTCGTTTGCAGTAACCGTATTCATTTTTAGGTTTCACTCTGTTTTCTCCTATACGGATATATGTATTTGGAACACTAAATCAAACACGGTTTGTGCTAGCTCTTTGAAACTTGACACAATAAAGCAGTTTCAAGTTCTATCTCTATGGTTGTTTGCTGTTGATGTAGCCCTAAGCAGAGACTGGCGAAAATCACTTTCATGGAAAGGGGTTGCCAAGCTTCCAAAAAACTACGAGTTGCCTGAAATCTCAGCAAACATTTTTTCACCTAATCCTGATGATTCTTTCAGGTAATGATCAGTACACCAAATCCACTTGGCTCACCAAATTTCGTTCTTCTAGGTTAAACCGTTCGTTTGCAGTAACCGTTTTCATCTTTAGGTTTCACTGTGTTTTCTCCTATATAGATGCATGTATTTGGAACTCTAAATCAAACAAAGTTTGTGCTAGCTCTTTGAAACTTGACACAATAAAGAAGTTTCAAGTTCAATCTCTATGGTTTCTTTACTGTTGATGTAGGCCCAAGCAGAGACTGGCGAAAATAACTTTCATGGAAAGGGGTTGTCAAGCTCCAAAAAAACTACGAGCTGCCTAAAATCTCAGCAAACATTTTTTCACCCAATCTTGATGATTCTTTCAGATAATGATCAGTACACCAAAACCACTTGGCTAACCAAATATCGTTCTTCTAGGTTAAACCATTCGTTTGCAGTAACCGTTTTCATTTTTAGGTTTCACTCTGTTTTCTCCTATAGGGATACATGTATTTGGAACTCTGAATCAAACACCGTTTGTGCTAGCTCTTTGAAACTTGACACAATAAAGCAGTTTCAAGTTCTATCTCTATGGTTTGTTTGCTCTTGATGTAGCCCTAAGCAGAGACTGTCGAAAATCACTTTCATGGAAAGGGGTTGCCAAGCTTCCAAAAAACTACGAGTTGCCCAAAATCTCAGCAAACATTTTTTCACCCAATCTGATGATTTTGTCAGGTAATGATCAGTACACCAAAAACACTTGGCTCACAAATTTCTTTCTTCTAGGTTAAACCGTTCGTTTGCAGTAACCGTTTTCATTTTTAGGATTCACTGTGTTTTCTCCTATAGGGATACATGTATTTGGAACTCTAAATCAAACACGGTTTGTGCTAGCTCTTTGAAACTTGACACAAGAAAGCAGTTTCAAGTTCTATCTCTACGGTTTGTTTGCTGTTAATGTAGCCCTAAGCAGAGACTGGCGAAAATCACTTTTATGGAAAGGAGTTGCCAAGCTTCCAAAAAACTACTAGTTGCCGGAAATCTCAGCAAACATTTTCTCACCCAATCTTGATGATTCTTTCAGGTAATGATCAGGACACCAAAACCACTTGGCTCACCAAAGTTCGTTCTTCTAGTTTAAACCGTTCGTTTGCAGTAACCGTTTTCATCTTTAGGTTTCAATCTGTTTTCTCCTATAGGGATACATGTATTTGGAACTCTAAATCAAACACGGTTTTTGCTAGCTCTTTGAAACTTGACACAATAAAGCAGTTTCAAGTTCTATCTCTATGGATTGTTTACTGTTGATGTTGCCCTAAGCAGAGACTGGCGAAAATCACTTTCATGGAAAAGGGTTGCCAAGCTTCGAAAAAACGACGAGTTGCATGAAATCTCAGCAAACATTTTTTCACCCAATCTTGATGATACTTTCAGGTAATGATCAGTACACCAAAACCACTTGGCTCACCAAATTTCGTTCTTCTAGGTTAAACCGTTCGTTTGCAGTAACCATTTTTATTTTTAGGTTTCACTCTGTTTTCTCCTATAGGGATACATGTATTTGGAACACTAAATGAAACACGGTTTGTGCCAGCTGTTTGAAACTTGACACAATAAAGCAGTTCAAGTTCTATCTCTATGGTTTGTTTGCTGTTGATGTAGCCCTAAGCAGAGACTGGCGAAAATCACTTTCATGGAAAGGAGTTGCCAAGCTTCCAAAAAACTACTATTTGCCGGAAATCTCAGCAAACATTTTCTCACCCAATCTTGATGATTCTTTCAGGTAATGATCTGGACACCAAAACCACTTGCCTCACCAAATTTCGTTCTTCTAGGTTAAACCGTTCGTTTGCAGTACCCGTTTTCATCTTTAGGTTTCACTCTGTTTTCTCCTATAGGGATACATGTATTTGGAACTCTAAATCAAACACGGTTTTTGCTAGCTCTTTGAAACTTGACACAAGAAAGCAGTTTCAAGTTCTATCTCTATGGATTGTTTACTGTTGATGTTGCCCTAAGCAGAGACTGGCGAAAATCACTTTCATGGAAAGGGGTTGCCAAGCTTCCAAAAAACTACGAGTTGCATGAAATCTCAGCAAACATTTTTTCACCCAATCTTGATGATTCTTTCAGGTAATGATCAGTACACCAAAACCACTTGGCTCACCAAATTTCGTTCTTCTAGGTTAAACCGTTCGTTTGCATTAACCGTTTTTATTTTTAGGTTTCACTCATTTTCTCCTATAGGGATACATGTATTTGGAACTCTAAATCAAACACGGTTTGTGCAGCTGTTTGAAACTTGACACAATAAAGCAGTTTCAAGGTTCTATCTCTATGGTTTGTTTGCTGTTGATGTAGCCCTAAGCAGAGACTGGCGAAAATTACATTCATTTAAAGCGGTTGCCAAGCTTCCAAAAAACTACGAGTTGCCTGAAATCTCAGCAAACATTTTTTCACCCAATCTGATGATTCTTTCAGGTAATGATCAGTACGCCAAAACCACTTGGATCACCAAATTTCGTTATTCTAGGTTAAACCGTTCGTTTGCAGTAACCGTTTTCATTTTTAGGTTTCACTCTGTTTTCTCCTATAGGGATACATGTACTTGGAACTCTAAATCAAACACGGTTTGTTCTAGCTTTTTGAACCTTGACACAATAAAGCAGTTTCAAGTTCTATCTCTATGTTTTTCTTGCTGTTAATGTAGCCCTAATCAGAGACTGGCGAAAATCACTTTCATGGAAAGGGGTTGCCAAGCTTCCAAAAAAGTACGAGTTGCCTGAAATCTCAGCAAACATTTTTTCACCCAATCTTGATGATTCTTTCAGGTAATTATGAGTACACCAAAATCACTTGGCTCACCAAATTTCGTTCTTCTAGGTAAACCGTTCGTTTGCAGTAACCGTTTTCATTTTTAGGTTTCACTCTGTTTTCTCCTATAGGGATACATGTATTTGGAACTCTAAATCAAACACGGTTTGTGCTAGCTCTTTGAAACTTGACACAATAAATCAGTTTCAAGTTCGATCTCTATGGTTTGTTTGCTGTTAATGTAGCCCTAAGCAGAGACTGGCGAAAATCACTTTCATG
Organism: Ictidomys tridecemlineatus; assembly: GCF_052094955.1. Classification (NCBI taxonomy): domain Eukaryota; kingdom Metazoa; phylum Chordata; class Mammalia; order Rodentia; family Sciuridae; genus Ictidomys; species Ictidomys tridecemlineatus. The sequence goes on from NW_027525075.1 coordinate 19,483, forward strand.
GAAAGGGGTTGCCAAGCTTCCAAAAAACTACGAGTTGCCTGAAATCTCAGCAAACATTTTTTCACCCAATCTTGATGATTCTTTCAGGTAATGATCAGTACACCAAAATCACTTGGCTCACCAAATTTCGTTTTTCTAGGTTAAACCCTTCGTTTGCAGTAACCGTTTTCATTTTTAGGTTTCACTCTGTTTTCTCCTATAAGGATACATGTATTTGGAACTCTAAATCAAACACGGTTTGTGCTAGCTCTTTGAAACTTGACACAATAAAGCAGTTTCAAGTTTTATCTCTATGGTTTGTTTGCTGTTGATGTAGCGCTAAGCAGAGACTGGCGAAAATCACTTTCTTTTAAAGGGGTTTCCAATCTTCCAAAAAACTACGAGTTGCCTGAAAACTCTGCAAACATTTTTTCACCCAATCTTGATGATTCTTTCAGGTAATGATCAGTAAACCAAAACCACTTGGCTCACCAAATTTCGTTCTTCTAGGTTAAACCGTTCGTTTGCAGTAACCGTTTTCATTTTTAGGTTTCACTCTGTTTTCTCCTGTAGAGATACATGTATTTGGAACTCTAAATCAAACACGGTTTGTGCTAGCTCTTTGAAACTGGACACAATAAAGCAGTTTCAAGTTCTATCTATATGCTTTGGTTGCTGTTGATGTAGCCGTAAGCAGAGACTGGCGAAAATCACTTTCATGGAAAGGCTTTTCCAAGCTTCTGAAAAACTACGAGTTGCCTGAAATCTCAGCAAACATTTTTTCACCCAATCTTGATGATTCTTTCAAGTAATGATCAGTACACCAAAACCACTTGGCTCACCAAATTTCGTCTTCTAGGTTAAACCGTTCTTTTGCAGTAACCGTTTTCATTTTTAGGTTTCACTCTGTTTTCTCCTATAGGGATACATGTATTTGGAACTCTAAATCAAACACGGTTTGTGCTAGCTCTTTGAAACATGACACAATAAAGCAGTTTCAAGTTCTTTCTCTATTCTTTGTTTGCTGTAGATGTAGCCCTAAGCAGAGACTGGCGAAAATCACTTTCATGGAGAGGGGTTGCCAAGCTTCCAAAAACTACGAGTTGCCTGAAATCTCAGCAAACATTTTTTCACCCAATCTTGTTGATTCTTTCAGGTAATGATCAGTACACCAAAACCACTTGGCTCACCAAATTTCGTTCTTCTAGGTTAAACCGTTTGTTTGCAGTAACCGTTTTCATTTTTAGGTTTCAGTCTGTTTTCTCCTATAGGGATACATGTATTTGGAACTCTAAATAAAACACGGTTTGTGGTAGCTTTTTGAAACTTGACACAATAAAGCAGTTTCAAGTTCTATCTCTATGTTTTTTTTCCTGTTAATGTAGCCCTAATCAGAGACTGGCGAAAATCACTTTCATGGACAGGGGTTGCCAAGCTTCTAAAAATCTACGAGTTGCCTGAAATCTCAGCAAACATTTTTTCACCCAATCTTGATGATTCTTTCAGGTAATGATCAGTACACCAAAACCACTTGGCTCACCAAATTTCGTTCTTCTAGGTTAAACCGTTCGTTTGCATTAACCGTTTTTATTTTAGGTTTCACTCTGTTTTCTCCTATAGAAATACATGTATTTTGAACTCTAAATCAAACACGGTTTTTGCTAGCTCTTTGAAACTTGACACAATAAAGCAGTTTCAAGTTCTTTCTCTATTGATTGTTTGCTGTAGATGTAGCCCTAAGCAGAGACTGGCGAAAATCACTTTCATGGAAAGGGGTTGCCAAGCTTCCAAAAAACTACGAGTTGCCTGAAATCTCAGCAAACATTTTTTCACCCAATCTTGATGAATCTTTCAGGTAATGATCAGTACACCAAAACCACTTGGCTCACCAAATTTCGTTCTTCTAGGTTAAACCGTTTGTTTGCAGTAACCGTTTTCATTTTTTGGTTTCACTCTGTTTTCTCCTATAGGGATACATGTATGTGGAACTCTAAATCAAACACGGTTCGTGCTAGCTCTTTGAAACTTGACACAGTAAAGCAGTTTCAAATTCTATCTCTATGGTTTGTTTGCTGTTGATGTAGCCCTAAGCAGAGACTGGCGAAAATCACTTTCATGGAAAGGGGTTGCCAAGCTTCCTAAAAACTACGAGTTGCCTGAAATCTCAGCAAACATTTTTTCAGCCAATCTTGATGATTCTTTCAGGTAATGATCAGTACACCAAAACCCCTTGGCTTACCAAATTTCGTTCTTCTAGGTTGAACCGTTTGTTTGCAGTAACCGTTTTCATTTTTAGGTTTCAGTCTGTTTTCTCCTATAGGGATACATGTATTTGGAACTCTAAATGAAACACGGTTTGTGCTAGCTCTTTGAAACTTGACACAATAAAGCAGTTTCAAGTTCTATCTCTATGGTTTGTTTGCTGTTAATGTAGCCCTAAGCAGAGACTGGCGAAAATCACTTTCATGGAAAGGGGTTGCCAAGCTTCCAAAACACCACGAGTTGCCTTACATCTCAGCAAACATTTTTTCACCCAATCTTTATGATTCTTTCAGGTAATTATGAGTACACCAAAACCACTTGGCTCACCAAATTTCGTTCTTCTAGGTTAAACCGTTCGTTTGCAGTAACCGTTTTCATTTTTAGGTTTCACTCTGTTTTCTCCTATAGGGATACATGTATTTAGAACTCTAAATGAGACACGGTTTGTGCTATCTCTTTGAAACTGGACACAATAAAGCAGTTCAAGTTCTATCTCTATGGTTTGTTTGCTGTTGTTTTAGCCCTAAGCTGAGACTGGCGAAAATCACTTTCATGGAAAGGGGTTGCCAAGCTTCCAAAAAACTAGGAGTTGCCTGAAATCTCAGCAAACATTTTTTCACCCAATCTTGATGATTCTTTCAGGTAATGATCAGGACACCAAAACCACTTCGCTCAACAAATTTCGTTCTTCTAGGTTAAACCGTTCGTTTGCAGAAACCGTTTTCATCTTTAGGTTTCACTCTATTTTCTCCTATAGGGATACATGTATTTGGAACTCTAAATGAAACACGGTTTTTGCTAGCTCTTTGAAACTTGACACAATAAAGCAGTTTCAAGTTCTATATCTATGGTTTGTTTGCTGTTGATGTAGCCCTAAGCAGAGACTGGCGAAAATCACTTTCATGGAAAGGGGTTGCCAAGCTTCCAAAAAACTACGACTTGCCTGAAATCTCAGCAAACATTCTTTCACCCAATCATGATGATTCTTTCAGGTAATGATCAGTACACCAAAACCACTTGGCTCACCAAATTTCGTTCTTATAGGTTAAACCTTTCGTTTGCAGTTACCGTTTTCATTTTTAGGTTTCACTCTGTTTTCTACTATAGGGATACATGTATTTGGAACTCTAAATAAAACACGGTTTTTGCTAGCTCTTTGAAACTTGACACAATAAAGCAATTTCCAGTTCTCTCTCTATGGTTTGTTCTCTGTTGATGTAGCCCTAAGCAGAGACTGGCGAAAATCACTTTCATGGAAAGGGGTTGCCAAGCTTCCAAAAAACTACGAGTTGCCTGAAATCTCACCAAACATTTTTTCACCCAATCTTGATGATTCTTTCAGGTAATGATCAGTACACCAAAACCACTTGGCTCACCAAATTTCGTTCTTCTAGGTTAAACAGTTCGTTTGTAGTTACCGTTTTCATTTTTAGGTTTCACTCTGTTTTCTCCTATAAGGATACATGTATTTGAAACTCTAAATCAAACACCGTTTGTGCTAGCTCTTTGAATCTTGACACAAGAAAGCAGTTTCAAGTTCTGTCTCTCTGGTTTGTTTGCTGTTGATGTAGCCCTAAGCAGAGACTGGCGAAAATCACTTTCATGGAAACGGGTTGCCAAGCTTATAAAAACTACGAGTTGCCTGAAATCTCAGAAAACATTTTTTCACCCAATCTTGATGATTCTTTCAGTTAATGTTCAGTACACCAAAACCACTTGGCTCACCAAATTTCGTTCTTCTATGTTAAACCGTTCGTTTGCAGTAACCGTTTTCATTTTTAGGTTTCACTCTGTTTTCTCCTATAGAAATACATGTATTTGGAACTCTAAAATCAAACACGGTTTGTGCTAGCTCTTTGAAACTTGACACAAGAAAACAGTTTGAAGTTCTATCTTCATGGTTTGTTTGCTATTTATGTAGCCCTAAGCAGAGACTGGCGAAAATCACTTTCATGAAAAGGGGTTGCCAAGGTTCAAAAAAACTATGAGTTGCCTGAAATCTCAGCAAACATTTTTTCACCCAATCTTGATGATTCTTTCAGGTAATGATCAGTACACAAAACCACTTTGCTCACCAAGTTTCGTTTTTCTAGGTTAAACAGTTCGTTTGCAGTAACCGTTTTCATTTTTAGGTTTCACTCTGTTTTCTCCTATAGGGATACATGTATTTGGAACTCTAAATCAAACACGGTTTGTGCTAGCTCTTTGAAACTTGACACAATAAAGCAGTTTCAAGTTTTATCTCTATGGTTTGTTTGCTGTTGATGTAGCGCTAAGCAGAGACTGGCGAAAATCACTTTCTTTTAAAGGGGTTTCCAATCTTCCAAAAAACTACGAGTTGCCTGAAATCTCAGCAAACATTTTTTCACCCACTCTTGATGATTCTTTCAGGTAATGATCAGTAAACCAAAACCACATGGCTCACCAAATTTCGTTCTTCTAGGTTAAACCGTTCGTTTGCAGTAACCGTTTTCATTTTTAGGTTTCACTCT
>NW_027525076.1:0-24211 GCF_052094955.1 Ictidomys tridecemlineatus
GATGAAACTTTCAGGTAATGATCAGTACACCAATCCCACTTGGCTCGCCAAATTTCGTTCTTCTAGGTTAAACCGTTCGTTGGCAGTAACCGGTTTCATTTTGAGGTTTCACTCTGTTTTCTCCTATAGGGATACATGTATTTTGAACTCTAAATTAAACATGGTTTGTGCTAGCTCTTTGAAACTTGACACAATAAAGCAGTTTCAAGTTCTATCTCTATGGTTTGTTTGCTGTTGATGTAGCCCTAAGCAGAGACTGGCGAGAATCACTTTCATGGAAAGGGCCTGCCAAGCTTCCAAAAAACTTGGGGTTGCCTGAAATCTCAGCACACCCTTTTTCACCCAATCTTGATGAAACTTTCAGGTAATGATCAGTAAACCAATCCAACTTGGCTCGCCAAATTTAATTCTTCTAGGTTACACCGTTCGTTGGCAGTAACCGGTTTCATTTTGAGGTTTCACTCTGTTTTCTCCTATAAGGATACATGTATTTGGAAATCTAAATCAAACACGGTTTGTGCTAGCTCTTTGAAACTTGACACAATAAAGCAGATACAAGTTCTTTCTCTATGGTTTGTTTGCTGTTGATGTAGCCCTAAGCAGAGACTGGCGAGAATCACTTTCATGGAAATGGCCTGCCAAGCTTCCGAAAAACTACGAGTTGCCTGAAATCTCAGCACACACTTTTTGACCCAATCTTGATGAAACTTTCAGGTAATGATCAGTACACCAATCCCACTTGGCTCGCCAAATTTCGTTCTTCTAGGTTAAACCGTTCCTTGGCAGTAACCGGTTTCATTTTGAAGTTTCACTCTGTTTTCTCCTATACGGATACATGTATTTGGAAATCTAAATCAAACACGGTTTGTGCTAGCTCTTTGAAACTTGACACAATAAAGCAGTTTCATGTTCTATCTCTATGGTTTGTTTTCTGTTGATGTAGCCCTAAGCAGAGACTGGCGAGAATCACTTTCATGAAAAGGGCCTGCCAAGCTTCCAAAAAACTACGAGTTTTCTGAAATCTCAGCACACCCTGTTTCACCCAATCTTGATGAAACTTTCAGGTAATGATCAGTACACCAATCCCACTAGGCTCGCCAAATTTCGTTCTTCTAGGTTAAACCGTTCGTTGGCAGTAACCGGTTTCATTTTGAGGTTTCACTCTGTTTTCTCCTATAGGGATACTTGTATTTGGAACTCTAAATCAAACACGGTTTGTGCTAGCTCTTTGCAACTTGACACAATAAAGCAGTTTCAAGTTCTATCTCTATGGTTTGTTTGCTGTTGATGTAGCCCTAAGCAGAGATTGGCGAGAATCACTTTCATGGAAAGGGCCTGCCAAGCTTCCAAAAAACTATGACTTGCCTGAAATCTCAGCACACACTTTTTCAACCAATCTTGATGAAACTTTCAGGTAATGATCAGTACACCAATCCCACTTGGCTCGCCAAATTTCGTTCTTCTAGGTTAAACCGTTCGTTGGCAGTAACCGGTTTCATTTTGAGGTTTCACTCTGTTTTCTCCTATAGGGATACATGTATTTGGAACTCTAAATCAAACACGGTTTGTGCTAGCTCTTTGAAACTTGACATAATAAAGCAGTTTCAAGTTCTATCTCTATGGTTGTTTGCTGTTGATGTAGACCTAAGCAGAGACTGGCGAGAATCACTTTCATGGAAAGGGCCTGCCAAGCTTCCAAAAAACCACGAGTTGCCTGAAATCTCAGCACACCCTTTTTCACCCAATCTTGATGAAACTTTCAGGTAATGATCAGTACACCAATCCCACTTGGCTCGCCAAATTTCGTTCTTCTAGGTTAAACCGTTCGTTGGCAGTAACCGGTTTCATTTTGAGGTTTCACTCTGTTTTCTCCTATAGGGATACATGTATTTGGAACTCTAAATCAAACACGGTTTGTGCTAGCTCTTTGAAACTTGACACAATAAAGCAGTTTCAAGTTCTATCTCTATGGTTTGTTTGCTGTTGATGTATCCCTAAGCAGAGACTGGCGAGAATCACTTTCATGGAAAGGGCCTGCCAAGCTTCCAAAAAACTACGAGTTGCCCGAAATCTCAGCACACCCTTTTTTACCCACTCTTGATGAAACTTTCAGGTAATGATCAGTACACCAATCCCACTTGGCTCGCCAAATTTCGTTCTTCTAGGTTAAACCGTTCGTTGGCAGTAACCGGTTTCATTTTGAGGTTTCACTCTGTTTTCTCCTAAAGGGATACATGTATTTGGAACTCTAAATCAAACACGGTTTGTGCTAGCTCTTTGAAACTTGACACAATAAAGCAGTTTCAAGTTCTATCTCTATGGTTTGTTTGCTGTTGATGTAGCCCTAAGCAGAGACTGGCGAGAATCACTTTCATTGCAAGGGCCTGCCAAGCTTCCAAAAAACTACGAGTTGCCTGAAATCTCAGCACACCCTTTTTCACCCAATCTTGATGAAACTTTCAGGTAATGATCAGTACACCAATCCCACTTGGCTCGCCAAATTTCGTTCTTCTAGGTTAAACCGTTCGTTGGCAGTAACCGGTTTCATTTTGAGGTTTCACTCTGTTTTCTCCTATAGGGATACATGTATTTGGAACTATAAATCAAACACGGTTTGTGCTAGCTCTTAGAAACTTGACACAATAAAGCAGTTTCAAGTTCTATCTCTATGGTTTGTTTGCTGTTGATGTAGCCCTAAGCAGAGACTGGCGAGAATCACTTTCATGGAAAATGCCTGCCAAGCTTCCGAAAAACTACGAGTTGCCTCAAATCTCAGCACACACTTTTTCACCCAATCTTGATGAAACTTTCAGGTAATGATCAGTACACCAATCCCACTTGGCTCGCCAAATTTCGTTCTTCTAGGTTAAACCGTTCGTTGGCAGTAACCGGTTTCATTTTGAGGTTTCACTCTGTTTTCTCCTATAGGGATACATGTATTTGGAACTCTAAATCAAACACGGTTTGTGCTAGCTCTTTGAAACTTGACACAATAAAGCAGTTTCAAGTTCTATCTCTATGGTTTGTTTGCTGTTGATGTAGCCCTAAGCAGAGACTGGCGAGAATCACTTTCATGGAAAGGGCCTGCCAAGCTTCCAAAAAACTACGATTTGCCTGAAATCTCAGCACACCCTTTTTCACCGAATCTTGATGAAACATTCAGGTAATGATCAGTACACCAATCTCACTTGGCTCGCCAAATTTCGTTCTTCTAGGTTAAACCATTCGTTGGCAGTAACCGGTTTCATTTTGAGGTTTCACTCTGTTTTCTCCTATAGGGATACATGTATTTGGAACTCTAAATCAAACACGGTTTGTGCTAGCTCTTTGAAACTTGACACAATAAAGCAGTTTCAAGTTCTATCTCTATGGTTTGTTTGCTGTTGATGTAGCCCTAAGCAGAGACTGGCGAGAATCACTTTCATGGAAAGGGCCTGCCAAGCTTCCAAAAAACTACGAGTTGCCTGAAATCTCAGCACACCCTTTTTCACCGAATCTTGATGAAACTTTCAGGTAATGATCAGTACACCAGTCTCACTTGGCTCGCCAAATTTCGTTCTTCTAGGTTAAACCATTCGTTGGCAGTAACCGGTTTCATTTTGAGGTTTCACTCTGTTTTCTCCTATAGGGATACATGTATTTGGAACTCTAAATCAAACACGGTTTGTGCTAGCTCTTTGAAACTTGACACAATAAAGCAGTTTCAAGTTCTATCTCTATGGTTTGTTTGCTGTTGATGTAGCCCTAAGCAGAGACTGGCGAGAATCACTTTCATGGAAAGGGCCTGCCAAGCTTCCAAAAAACTACGAGTTGCCCGAAATCTCAGCACACCCTTTTTCACCCACTCTTGATGAAACTTTCAGGTAATGATCAGTACACCAATCCCACTTGGCTCGCCAAATTTCGTTCTTCTAGGTTAAACCGTTCGTTGGCAGTAACCGGTTTCATTTTGAGGTTTCACTCTGTTTTCTCCTATAGGGATACATATATTTTGAACTCTAAATCAAACATGGTTTGTGCTAGCTCTTTGAAACTTGACACAATAAAGCAGTTTCAAGTTCTATCTCTATGGTTTGTTTGCTGTTGATGTAGCCCTAAGCAGAGACTGGCGAGAATCACTTTCATGGAAAGGGCCTGCCAAGCTTCCAAAAAACTACGAGTTGCCTGAAATCTCAGCACACACTTTTTCACCCAATCTTGATGAAACTTTCAGGTAATGATCAGTAAACCAATCCAACTTGGCTCGCCAAATTTAATTCTTCTAGGTTACACCGTTCGTTGGCAGTAACCGGTTTCATTTTGAGGTTTCACTCTGTTTTCTCCTATAGGGATACATGTATTTGGAAATCTAAATCAAACACGGTTTGTGCTAGCTCTTTGAAACTTGACACAATAAAGCAGATACAAGTTCTTTCTCTATGGTTTGTTTGCTGTTGATGTAGCCCTAAGCAGAGACTGGCGAGAATCACTTTCATGGAAATGGCCTGCCAAGCTTCCGAAAAACTACGAGTTGCCTGAAATCTCAGCACACACTTTTTGACCCAATCTTGATGAAACTTTCAGGTAATGATCAGTACACCAATCCCACTTGGCTCGCCAAATTTCGTTCTTCTAGGTTAAACCGTTCCTTGGCAGTAACCGGTTTCATTTTGAGGTTTCACTCTGTTTTCTCCTATAGGGATACATGTATTTGGAAATCTAAATCAAACACGGTTTGTGCTAGCTCTTTGAAACTTGACACAATAAAGCAGTTTCATGTTCTATCTCTATGGTTTCTTTGCTGTTGATGTAGCCCTAAGCAGAGACTGGCGAGAATCACTTTCATGAAAAGGGCCTGCCAAGCTTCCAAAAAACTACGAGTTTTCTGAAATCTCAGCACACCCTGTTTCACCCAATCTTGATGAAACTTTCAGGTAATGATCAGTACACCAATCCCACTAGGCTCGCCAAATTTCGTTCTTCTAGGTTAAACCGTTCGTTGGCAGTAACCGGTTTCATTTTGAGGTTTCACTCTGTTTTCTCCTATAGGGATACATGTATTTGGAACTCTAAATCAAACAAGGTTTGTGCTAGCTCTTTGCAACTTGACACAATAAAGCAGTTTCAAGTTCTATCTCTATGGTTTGTTTGCTGTTGATGTAGCCCTAAGCAGAGATTGGCGAGAATCACTTTCATGGAAAGGGCCTGCCAAGCTTCCAAAAAACTATGACTTGCCTGAAATCTCAGCACACACTTTTTCAACCAATCTTGATGAAACTTTCAGGTAATGATCAGTACACCAATCCCACTTGGCTCGCCAAATTTCGTTCTTCTAGGTTAAACCGTTCGTTGGCAGTAACCGGTTTCATTTTGAGGTTTCACTCTGTTTTCTCCTATAGGGATACATGTATTTGGAACTCTAAATCAAACACGGTTTGTGCTAGCTCTTTGAAACTTGACATAATAAAGCAGTTTCAAGTTCTATCTCTATGGTTGTTTGCTGTTGATGTAGACCTAAGCAGAGACTGGCGAGAATCACTTTCATGGAAAGGGCCTGCCAAGCTTCCAAAAAACCACGAGTTGCCTGAAATCTCAGCACACCCTTTTTCACCCAATCTTGATGAAACTTTCAGGTAATGATCAGTACACCAATCCCACTTGGCTCGCCAAATTTCGTTCTTCTAGGTTAAACCGTTCGTTGGCAGTAACCGGTTTCATTTTGAGGTTTCACTCTGTTTTCTCCTATAGGGATACATGTATTTGGAACTCTAAATCAAACACGGTTTGTGCTAGCTCTTTGAAACTTGACACAATAAAGCAGTTTCAAGTTCTATCTCTATGGTTTGTTTTCTGTTGATGTATCCCTAAGCAGAGACTGGCGAGAATCACTGTCATGGAAAGGCCCTGCCAAGCTTCCAAAAAACTACGAGTTGCCCGAAATCTCAGCACACCCTTTTTCACCCATTCTTGATGAAACATTCAGGTAATGATCAGTACACCAATCCCACTTGGCTCGCCAAATTTCGTTCTTCTAGGTTAAACCGTTCGTTGGCAGTAACCGGTTTCATTTTGAGGTTTCACTCTGTTTTCTCCTAAAGGGATACATGTATTTGGAACTCTAAATCAAACACGGTTTGTGCTAGCTCTTTGAAACTTGACACAATAAAGCAGTTTCAAGTTCTATCTCTATGGTTTGTTTGCTGTTGATGTAGCCCTAAGCAGAGACTGGCGAGAATCACTTTCATTGCAAGGGCCTGCCAAGCTTCCAAAAAACTACGAGTTGCCTGAAATCTCAGCACACCGTTTTCACCCAATCTTGATGAAACTTTCAGGTAATGATCAGTACACCAATCCCACTTGGCTCGCCAAATTTCGTTCTTCTAGGTTAAACCGTTCGTTGGCAGTAACCGGTTTCATTTTGAGGTTTCACTCTGTTTTCTCCTATAGGGATACATGTATTTGGAACTCTAAATCAAACACGGTTTGTGCTAGCTCTTAGAAACTTGACACAATAAAGCAGTTTCAAGTTCTATCTCTATGGTTTGTTTGCTGTTGATGTAGCCCTAAGCAGAGACTGGCGAGAATCACTTTCATGGAAAATGCCTGCCAAGCTTCCGAAAAACTACGAGTTGCCTCAAATCTCAGCACACACTTTTTCACCCAATCTTGATGAAACTTTCAGGTAATGATCAGTACACCAATCCCACTTGGCTCGCCAAATTTCGTTCTTCTAGGTTAAACCATTCGTTGGCAGTAACCGGTTTCATTTTGAGGTTTCACTCTGTTTTCTCCTATAGGGATACATGTATTTGGAACTCTAAATCAAACACGGTTTGTGCTAGCTCTTTGAAACTTGACACAATAAAGCAGTTTCAAGTTCTATCTCTATGGTTTGTTTGCTGTTGATGTAGCCCTAAGCAGAGACTGGCGAGAATCACTTTCATGGAAAGGGCCTGCCAAGCTTCCAAAATCTATGAGTTGCCCGAAATCTCAGCACACCCTTTTTCACCCACTCTTGATGAAACTTTCAGGTAATGATCAGTACACCAATCCCACTTGGCTCGCCAAATTTCGTTCTTCTAGGTTAAACCGTTCGTTGGCAGTAACCGGTTTCATTTTGAGGTTTCACTCTGTTTTCTCCTATAGGGATACATATATTTTGAACTCTAAATCAAACATGGTTTGTGCTAGCTCTTTGAAACTTGACACAATAAAGCAGTTTCAAGTTCTATCTCTATGGTTTGTTTGCTGTTGATGTAGCCCTAAGCAGAGACTGGCGAGAATCACTTTCATGGAAAAATCTGCCAAGATTCCAAAAAACCACGAGTTGCCTGAAATCTCAGCACACACTTTTTCACCCAATCTTGATGAAAATTTCAGGTAATGATCAGTACACCAATCCCACTTGGCTCGCCAAATTTCGTTCTTCTAGGTTAAACCGTTCGTTGGCAGTAACCGGTTTCATTTTGAGGTTTCACTCTGTTTTCTCCTATAGGGATACATGTATTTGGAACTCTGAATCAAACATGGTTTGTGCTAGCTCTTTGAAACTTGACACAATAAAGCAGTTTCAAGTTCTATCTCTATGGTTTGTTTGCTGTTGATGTAGCCCTAAGCAGAGACTGGCGAGAATCACTTTCATGGAAAGGGCCTGCTAAGCTTCCAAAAAACTACGAGTTGCCCGAAATCTCAGCACACCCTTTTTCACCCACTCTTGATGAAACTTTCAGGTAATGATCAGTACACCAATCCCACTTGGCTCCCCAAATTTCGTTCTTCTAGGTTAAACCGTTCATTGGCAGTAACCGGTTTCATTTTGAGGTTTCACTCTGTTTTCTCCTATAGGGATACATGTATTTGGAACTCTAAATCAAACACGGTTTGTGCTAGCTCTTTGAAACTTGACACAATAAAGCAGTTTCAAGTTATATCTCTATGGTTTGTTTGCTGTTGATGTAGCCCTAAGCAGAGACTGGCGAGAATCACTTTCATGGAAAGGGCCTGCCAAGCTTCCAAAAAACTACGAGTTGCCCGAAATCTCAGCACACACTTTTTCACCCAATCTTGATGAAACTTTCAGGTAATGATCAGTACACCAATCCCACTTGGCTCGCCAAATTTCATTCTTCTAGGTTAAACCGTTCGTTGGTAGTAACCGGTTTCATTTTGAGGTTTCACTCTGTTTTCTCCTAATGGGATACATGTATTTTGAACTCTAAATCAAACACGGTTTGTGCTAGCTCTTTGGAACTTGACACAATAAAGCAGTTTCAAGGTCTATCTCTATGGTTTGTTTGCTGTTGATGTAGCTCTAAGCAGAGACTGGCGAGAATCACTTTCATGGAAAGGTCTGCCAAGCTTCCAAAACACTACGAGTTGCCTGAAATCTCAGCAAACACTTTTATACCCAATCTTGATGAAAATTTCAGGTAATGATCAGTACACCAATCCCACTTGGCTCGCCAAATTTCGTTCTTCTAGGTTAAACCGTTCGTTGGCAGTAACCGGTTTCATTTTGAGGTTTCACTCTGTTTTCTCCTATAGGGATACATGTATTTGGAACTCTAAATCAAACACGGTTTGTGCTAGCTCTTTGAAACTTGACACAATAAAGCAGTTTCAAGTTCTATCTCTATGGTTTGTTTGCTGTTGATGTAGCCCTAAACAGAGACTGGCGAGAATCACTTTCATGGAAAGGGCCTGCCAAGCTCCAAAAAACTACGAGTTGCCTGAAATCTCAGCACACACTTTTTCACCCAATCTTGATGAAACTTTCAGGTAATGATCAGTACACCAATCCCACTTGGCTCGCCAAATTTCGTTCTTCTAGGTTAAACCGTTCGTTGGCAGTAACCTGTTTCATTTTGAGGTTTCACTCTGTTTTCTCCTATAGGGATACATGTATTTGGAACTCTAAATCAAACACGGTTTGTGCTAGCTCTTTGAAACTTGACACAATAAAGCAGTTTCAAGTTCTATCTCTATGGTTGTTTGCTGTTGATGTAGCCCTAAGCAGAGACTGGCGAGAATCACTTTCATGGAAAGGGCCTGCTAAGCTTCCAAAAAACTACGAGTTGCCCGAAATCTCAGCACACCCTTTTTCACCCACTCTTGATGAAACTTTCAGGTAATGATCAGTACACCAATCCCACTTGGCTCCCCAAATTTCGTTCTTCTAGGTTAAACCGTTCATTGGCAGTAACCGGTTTCATTTTGAGGTTTCACTCTGTTTTCTCCTATAGGGATACATGTATTTGGAACTCTAAATCAAACACGGTTTGTGCTAGCTCTTTGAAACTTGACACAATAAAGCAGTTTCAAGTTATATCTCTATGGTTTGTTTGCTGTTGATGTAGCCCTAAGCAGAGACTGGCGAGAATCACTTTCATGGAAAGGGCCTGCCAAGCTTCCAAAAAACTACGAGTTGCCCGAAATCTCAGCACACACTTTTTCACCCAATCTTGATGAAACTTTCAGGTAATGATCAGTACACCAATCCCACTTGGCTCGCCAAATTTCATTCTTCTAGGTTAAACCGTTCGTTGGTAGTAACCGGTTTCATTTTGAGGTTTCACTCTGTTTTCTCCTAATGGGATACATGTATTTTGAACTCTAAATCAAACACGGTTTGTGCTAGCTCTTTGGAACTTGACACAATAAAGCAGTTTCAAGGTCTATCTCTATGGTTTGTTTGCTGTTGATGTAGCTCTAAGCAGAGACTGGCGAGAATCACTTTCATGGAAAGGTCTGCCAAGCTTCCAAAACACTACGAGTTGCCTGAAATCTCAGCAAACACTTTTATACCCAATCTTGATGAAAATTTCAGGTAATGATCAGTACACCAATCCCACTTGGCTCGCCAAATTTCGTTCTTCTAGGTTAAACCGTTCGTTGGCAGTAACCGGTTTCATTTTGAGGTTTCACTCTGTTTTCTCCTATAGGGATACATGTATTTGGAACTCTAAATCAAACACGGTTTGTGCTAGCTCTTTGAAACTTGACACAATAAAGCAGTTTCAAGTTCTATCTCTATGGTTTGTTTGCTGTTGATGTAGCCCTAAACAGAGACTGGCGAGAATCACTTTCATGGAAAGGGCCTGCCAAGCTCCAAAAAACTACGAGTTGCCTGAAATCTCAGCACACACTTTTTCACCCAATCTTGATGAAACTTTCAGGTAATGATCAGTACACCAATCCCACTTGGCTCGCCAAATTTCGTTCTTCTAGGTTAAACCGTTCGTTGGCAGTAACCTGTTTCATTTTGAGGTTTCACTCTGTTTTCTCCTAATGGGATACATGTATTTTGAACTCTAAATCAAACACGGTTTGTGCTAGCTCTTTGAAACTTGACACAATAAAGCAGTTTCAAGTTCTATCTCTATGGTTGTTTGCTGTTGATGTAGCCCTAGGCAGAGACTGGCGAGAATCACTTTCATGGAAAGGGCCTGCCAAGCTTCCAAAAAACTACGAGTTGCCTGAAATCTCAGCACACACTTTTTCACCCAATCTTGATGAAACTTTCAGGTAATGATCAGTACACCAATCCCACTTGGCTCGCCAAATTTCATTCTTCTAGGTTAAACCGTTCGTTGGTAGTAACCGGTTTCATTTTGAGGTTTCACTCTGTTTTCTCCTAATGGGATACATGTATTTGGAACTCTAAATCAAACACGGTTTGTGCTAGCTCTTTGGAACTTGACACAATAAAGCAGTTTCAAGGTCTATCTCTATGGTTTGTTTGCTGTTGATGTAGCTCTAAGCAGAGACTGGCGAGAATCACTTTCATGGAAAGGTCTGCCAAGCTTCCAAAAAACTACGAGTTGCCTGAAATCTCAGCAAACACTTTTATACCCAATCTTGATGAAAATTTCAGGTAATGATTAGTACACCAATCCCACTTGGCTCGCCAAATTTCGTTCTTCTAGGTTAAACCGTTCGTTGGCAGTAACCGGTTTCATTTTGAGGTTTCACTCTGTTTTCTCCTATAGGGATACATGTATTTGGAACTCTAAATCAAACACGGTTTGTGCTAGCTCTTTGAAACTTGACACAATAAAGCAGTTTCAAGTTCTATCTCTATGGTTGTTTGCTGTTGATGTAGCCCTAGGCAGAGACTGGCGAGAATCACTTTCATGGAAAGGGCCTGCCAAGCTTCCAAAAAACTACGAGTTGCCTGAAATCTCAGCACACACTTTTTCACCCAATCTTGATGAAACTTTCAGGTAATGATCAGTACACCAATCCCACATGGCTCGCCAAATTTCGTTCTCCTAGGTTAAACCGTTCGTTGGCAGTAACCGGTTTCAATTTGAGGTTTCACTCTGTTTTCTCCTATAGGGATACATGTATTTGGAACTCTAAATCAAACACGGTTTGTGCTAGCTCTTAGAAACTTGACACAATAAAGCAGTTACAAGTTCTATCTCTATGGTTTGTTTGCTGTTGATGTAGCCCTAAGCAGAGACTGGCGAGAATCACTTTCATGGAAAGGGCCTGCCAAGCTTCCGAAAAACTACGAGTTGCCTGAAATCTCAGCAAACACTTTTTCACCCAATCTTGATGAAACTTTCAGGTAATGATCAGTACACCAATCCCACTTGGCTCGCCAAATTTCATTCTTCTAGGTTAAACCGTTCGTTGGCAGTAACCGGTTTCATTTTGAGGTTTCACTCTGTTTTCTCCTATAGGGATACATGTATTTGGAACTCTAAATCAAACACGGTTTGTGCTAGCTCTTTGAAACTTGACACAATAAAGCAGTTTCATGTTCTATCTCTATGGTTTGTTTGCTGTTGATGTAGCCCTAAGCAGAGACTGGCGAGAATCACTTTCATGAAAAGGGCCTGCCAAGCTTCCAAAAAACTACGAGTTTTCTGAAATCTCAGCACACCCTGTTTCACCCAATCTTGATGAAACTTTCAGGTAATGATCAGTACACCAATCCCACTTGGCTCGCCAAATTTCGTTCTTCTAGGTTAAACCGTTCGTTGGCAGTAACCGGTTTCATTTTGAGGTTTCACTCTGTTTTCTCCTATAGGGATACATGTATTTGGAACTCTAAATCAAACACGGTTTGTGCTAGCTCTTTGCAACTTGACACAATAAAGCAGTTTCAAGTTCTATCTCTATGGTTTGTTTGCTGTTGATGTAGCCCTAAGCAGAGCTTGGCGAGAATTACTTTCATGGAAAGGGCCTGCCAAGCTTCCAAAAAACTATGACGTGCCTGAAATCTCAGCACACACTTTTTCAACCAATCTTGATGAAACTTTCAGGTAATGATCAGTACATTAATCCCACTTGGCTCGCCAAATTTCGTTCTTCTAGGTTAAACCATTCGTTGGCAGTAACCGGTTTCATTTTGAGGTTTCACTCTGTTTTCTCCTATAGGGATACATGTATTTGGAAGTCTAAATCAAACACGGTTTGTGCTAGCTCTTTGAAACTTGACACAATAAAGCAGTTTCAAGTTCTATCTCTATGGTTTGTTTGCTGTTGATGTAGCCCTAAGCAGAGACTGGCGAGAATCACTTTCATGGAAAGGGCCTTCCAAGCTTCCAAAAAACTACGAGTTGCCTGATATCTCAGCACACACTTTTTCACCCAATCTTGATGAAACTTTCAGGTAATGATCAGTACACCAATCCCACTTGGCTCGCCAAATTTCGTTCTTCTAGGTTAAACCATTCGTTGGCAGTAACCGGTTTCATTTTGAGGTTTCACTCTGTTTTCTCCTATAGGGATACATGTATTTGGAACTCTAAATCAAACACGGTTTGTGCTAGCTCTTTGAAACTTGACACAATAAAGCAGTTTCAAGTTCTATCTCTATGGTTTGTTTGCTGTTGATGTAGCCCTAAGCAGAGACTGGCGAGAATCACTTTCATGGAAAGGGCCTGCAAAGCTTCCAAAAAACTACGAGTTGCCTGAAATCTCAGCAAACACTTTTTCACCCAATCTTGATGAAACTTTCAGGTAATGATCAGTACACCAATCCCACTTGGCTCGCCAAATTTCGTTCTTCTAGGTTAAACCGTTCGTTGGCAGTAACCGGTTTCATTTTGAGGTTTCACTCTGTTTTCTCCTATAGGGATACATGTATTTGGAACTCTAAATCAAACACGGTTTGTGCTAGCTCTTTGAAACTTGACACAATAAAGCAGTTTCAAGTTCTATCTCTATGGTTTGTTTGCTCTTGATGTAGCCCTAAGCAGAGACTGGCGAGAATCACTTTCATGGAAAGGGCCTGCCAAGCTTCCAAAAAACTACGAGTTGCCCGAAATCTCAGCAAAAACTTTTTTACCCAATCTTGATGAAACTTTCAGGTAATGATCAGTACACCAATCCCACTTGGCTCGCCAAATTTCGTTCTTCTAGGTTAAACCGTTCGTTGGCAGTAACCGGTTTCATTTTGAGGTTTCACTCTGTTTTCTCCTATAGGGATACATGTATTTGGAACTCTAAATCAAACACGGTTTGTGCTAGCTCTTTGCAACTTGACATAATAAAGCAGTTACAAGTTCTATCTCTATGGTTTGTTTGCTGTTGATGTAGCCCTAAGCAGAGACTGGCGAGAATCACTTTCATGGAAAGGGCCTGCCAAGCTTCCGTAAAACTACGAGTTGCCTGAAATCTCAGCACACACTTTTTCACCCAAACTTGATGAAACTTTCAGGTAATGATCAGTACACCAATCCCACTTGGCTCGCCAAATTTCGTTCTTCTAGGTTAAACCGTTCCTTGGCAGTAACCAGTTTCATTTTGAGGTTTCACTCTGTTTTCTCCTATAGGGATACAAGTATTTGGAAATCTAAATCAAACACGGTTTGTGCTAGCTCTTTGAAACTTGACACAATAAAGCAGTTTCATGTTCTATCTCTATGGTTTGTTTGCTGTTGATGTAGCCCTAAGCAGAGACTGGCGAGAATCACTTTCATGAAAAGGGCCTGCCAAGCTTCCAAAAAACTACGAGTTGCCTTAAATCTCAGCACTCCCTGTTTCACCCAATCTTGATGAAACTTTCAGGTAATGATCAGTACACCAATCCCACTTGCCTCGCCAAATTTCGTTCTTCTAGGTTAAACCGTTCGTTGGCAGTAACCGGTTTCATTTTGAGGTTTCAATCTGTTTTCTCCTATAGGGATACATGTATTTGAAACTCTAAATCAAACATGGTTTGTGCTAGCTCTTTGAAACTTGACACAATAAAGCAGTTTCAAGTTCTATCTCTATGGTTTGTTTGCTGTTGATGTAGCCCTAAGCAGAGACTGGCGAGAATCACTTTCATGGAAAGGGCCTGCCAAGCTTCCAAAAAACTACGAGTTGCCTGAAATCTCAGCACACACTTTTTCACCCAATCTTGATGAAACTTTCAGGTAATGATCAGTAAACCAATCCCACTTGGCTCGCCAAATTTAATTCTTCTAGGTTACACCGTTCGATGGCAGTAACCGGTTTCATTTTGAGGTTTCACTCTGTTTTCTCCTATAGGGATACATGTATTTGGAACTCTAAATCAAACACGGTTTGTGCTAGCTCTTTGAAACTTGACACAATAAAGCAGATACAAGTTCTTTCTCTATGGTTTGTTTGCTGTTGATGTAGCCCTAAGCAGAGACTGGCGAGAATCACTTTCATGGAAATGGCCTGCCAAGCTTCCGAAAAACTACGAGTTGCCTCAAATCTCAGCACACACTTTTTCACCCAATCTTGATGAAACTTTCAGGTAATGATCAGTACACCAATCCCACTTGGCTCGCCAAATTTCGTTCTTCTAGGTTAAACCGTTCGTTGGCAGTAACCGGTTTCATTTTGAGGTTTCACTCTGTTTTCTCCTATAGGGATACATGTATTTGGAAATCTGAATCAAACACGGTTTGTGCTAGCTCTTTGAAACTTGACACAATAAAGCAGTTTCATGTTCTATCTCTATGGTTTGTTTGCTGTTGATGTAGCCCTAAGTAGAGACTGGCGAGAATCACTTTCATGAAAAGGGCCTGCCAAGCTTCCAAAAAACTACGAGTTGTCTGAAATCTCAGCACACCCTGTTTCACCCAATCTTGATGAAACTTTCAGGTAATGATCAGTACACCAATCCCACTTGGCTCGCCAAATTTCGTTCTTCTAGGTTAAACCGTTCGTTGGCAGTAACCGGTTTCATTTTGAGGTTTCACTCTGTTTTCTCCTATAGGGATACATGTATTTGGAACTCTAAATCAAAAACGGTTTGTGCTAGCTCTTTGAAACTTGACACAATAAAGCAGTTTCATGTTCTATCTCTATGGTTTGTTTGCTGTTGATGTAGCCCTAAGCAGAGACTGGCGAGAATCACTTTCATGGAAAGGGCCTGACAAGCTTCCAAAAAACTACGAGTTTCATGATATCTCAGCACACACTTTTTCACCCAATCTTGATGAAACTTTCAGGTAATGATCAGTACACCAATCCCACTTGGCTCGCCAAATTTCGTTCTTCTAGGTTAAACCGTTCGTTGGCAGTAACCGGTTTCATTTTGAGGTTTCACTCTGTTTTCTCCTATAGGGATACATGTATTTGGATCTCTAAATCAAACACGGTTTGTGCTAGCTCTTTGAAACTTGACACAATAAAGCAGTTTCATGTTCTATCTCTATGGTTTGTTTGCTGTTGATGTAGCCCTAAGCAGAGACTGGCGAGAATCACTTTCATGAAAAGGGCCTGCCAAGCTTCCAAAAAACTACGAGTTGCCTTAAATCTCAGCACACCCTGTTTCACCCAATCTTGATGAAACTTTCAGGTAATGATCAGTACACCAATCCCACTTGGTTCGCCAAATTTCGTTCTTCTAGGTTAAACCGTTCGTTGGCAGTAACCGGTTTCATTTTGAGGTTTCACTCTGTTTTCTCCTATAGGGATACATGTATTTGAAACTCTAAATCAAACATGGTTTGTGCTAGCTCTTTGAAACTTGACACAATAAAGCAGTTTCAAGTTCTATCTCTATGGTTTGTTTGCTGTTGATGTAGCCCTAAGCAGAGACTGGCGAGAATCACTTTCATGGAAAGGGCCTGCCAAGCTTCCAAAAAACTACGAGTTGCCTGAAATCTCAGCACACCCTTTTTCACCCAATCTTGATGAAACTTTCAGGTAATGATCAGTAAACCAATCCCACTTGGCTCGCCAAATTTAATTCTTCTAGGTTAAACCGTTCGTTGGCAGTAACCGGTTTCATTTTGAGGTTTCACTCTGTTTTCTCCTATAGGGATACATGTATTTGGAACTCTAAATCAAACACGGTTTGTGCTAGCTCTTTGCAACTGGACACAATAAAGCAGTTTCAAGTTCTATCTCTATGGTTTGTTTGCTGTTGATGTAGCCCTAAGCAGAGATTGGCGAGAATCACTTTCATGGAAAGGGCCTGCCAAGCTTCCAAAAAACTACGAGTTGCCTGAAATCTCAGCACACACTTTTTCACCCAATCTTGATGAAACTTTCAGGTAATGATCAGTACACCAATCCCACTTGGCTCGCCAAATTTCGTTCTTCTAGGTTAAACCGTTCGTTGGCAGTAACCGGTTTCATTTTGAGGTTTCACTCTGTTTTCTCCTATAGGGATACATGTATTTGGAAGTCTAAATCAAACACGGTTTGTGCTAGCTCTTTGAAACTTGACACAATAAAGCAGTTTCAAGTTCTATCTCTACGGTTTGTTTGCTGTTGATGTAGCCCTAAGCAGAGACTGGCGAGAATCACTTTCATGGAAAGGGCCTGCCAAGCTTCCAAAAAAACTACGAGTTGCCCGAAATCTCAGCAAAAACTTTTTCACCCAATCTTGATGAAACTTTCAGGTAATGATCAGTACACCAATCCCACTTGGCTCGCCAAATTTCGTTCTTCTAGGTTAAACCGTTCGTTGGCAGTAACCGGTTTCATTTTGAGGTTTCACTCTGTTTTCTCCTATAGGGATACATGTATTTGGAACTCTAAATCAAACACGGTTTGTGCTAGCTCTTTGAAACTTGACACAATAAAGCAGTTTCAAGTTCTATCTCTATGGTTTGTTTGCTGTTGATGTAGCCCTAAGCAGAGACTGGCGAGAATCACTTTCATGGAAAGGGCCTGCCAAGCTTCCAAAAAACTATGAGTTCCCTAAAATCTCAGCACACCCTTTTTCACCCAATCTTGATGAAACTTTCAGGTAATGATCAGTACACCAATCCCACATGGCTCGCCAAATTTCGTTCTTCTAGGTTAAACCGTTCGTTGGCAGTAACCGGTTTCATTTTGAGGTTTCACTCTGTTTTCTCCTATAGGGATACATGTATTTGGAACTCTAAATCAAACACGGTTTGTGCTAGCTCTTTGAAACTTGACACAATAAAGCAGTTACAAGTTCTATCTCTATGGTTTGTTTGCTGTTGATGTAGCCCTAAGCAGAGACTGGCGAGAATCACTTTCATGGAAAGGGCCTGCCAAGCTTCCGTAAAACTACGAGTTGCCTGAAATCTCAGAACACACTTTTTCACCCAATCTTGATGAAACTTTCAGGTAATGATCAGTACACCAATCCCACTTGGCTCGCCAAATTTCGTTCTTCTAGGTTAAACCGTTCCTTGGCAGTAACCAGTTTCATTTTGAGGTTTCACTCTGTTTTCTCCTATAGGGATACAAGTATTTGGAAATCTAAATCAAACACGGTTTGTGCTAGCTCTTTGAAACTTGACACAATAAAGCAGTTTCATGTTCTATCTCTATGGTTTGTTTGCTGTTGATGTAGCCCTAAGCAGAGACTGGCGAGAATCACTTTCATGAAAAGGGCCTGCCAAGCTTCCAAAAAACTACGAGTTGCCTTAAATCTCAGCACACCCTGTTTCACCCAATCTTGATGAAACTTTCAGGTAATGATCAGTACACCAATCCCACTTGGCTCGCCAAATTTCGTTCTTCTAGGTTAAACCGTTCGTTGGCAGTAACCGGTTTCATTTTGAGGTTTCACTCTGTTTTCTCCTATAGGGATACATGTATTTGAAACTCTGAATCAAATATGGTTTGTGCTAGCTCTTTGAAACTTGACACAATAAAGCAGTTTCCATTTCTATCTCTATGGTTTGTTTGCTGTTGATGTAGCCCTAAGCAGAGACTGGCGAGAATCACTTTCATGGAAAGGGCCTGCCAAGCTTCCAAAAAACTACGAGTTGCCTGAAATCTCAGCACACACTTTTTCACCCAATCTTGATGAAACTTTCAGGTAATGATCAGTAAACCCAATCCCACTTGGCTCGCCAAATTTAATTCTTCTAGGTTACACCGTTCGATGGCAGTAACCGGTTTCATTTTGAGGTTTCACTCTGTTTTCTCCTATAGGGATACATGTATTTGGAAGTCTAAATCAAACACGGTTTGTGCTAGCTCTTTGAAACTTGACACAATAAAGCAGTTTCAAGTTCTATCTCTATGGTTTGTTTGCTGTTGATGTAGCCCTAAGCAGAGACTGGCGAGAATCACTTTTCATGGAAAGGGCCTGCCAAGCTTCCAAAAAACTACGAGTTGCCCGAAATCTCAGCAAAAACTTTTTCACCCAATCTTGATGAAACTTTCAGGTAATGATCAGTACACCAATCCCACTTGGCTCGCCAAATTTCGTTCTTCTAGGTTAAACCGTTCGTTGGCAGTAACCGGTTTCATTTTGAGGTTTCACTCTGTTTTCTCCTATAGGGATACATGTATTTGGAACTCTAAATCAAACACGGTTTGTGCTAGCTCTTTGAAACTTGACACAATAAAGCAGTTTCAAGTTCTATCTCTATGGTTTGTTTGCTGTTGATGTAGCCCTAAGCAGAGACTGGCGAGAATCACTTTCATGGAAAGGGCCTGCCAAGCTTCCAAAAAACTACGAGTTGCCCGAAATCTCAGCAAAAACTTTTTCACCCAATCTTGATGAATCTTTCAGGTAATGATCAGTACACCAATCCCACTTGGCTCACCAAATTTCGTTCTTCTAGGTTAAACCGTTCGTTGGCAGTAACCGGTTTCATTTTGAGGTTTCACTCTGTTTTCTCCTATAGGGATACATGTATTTGGAACTCTAAATCAAACACGGTTTGTGCTAGCTCTTTGAAACTTGACACAATAAAGCAGTTTAAAGTTCTATTCTCTATGGTTTGTTTGCAGTTGATGTAGCCCTAAACAGAGACTGGCGAGAATCACTTTCATAGAAAGGGCCTGCCAAGCTTCCAAAAAACTACGAGTTCCTAGAATCTCAGCACACCCTTTTTCACCCAATCTTGATGAAACTTTCAGGTAATGATGAGTACACCAATCCCACTTGGCTCGCCAAATTTCGTTCTTCTAGGTTAAACCGTTCGTTGGCAGTAACCGGTTTCATTTTGAGGTTTCACTCTGTTTTCTCCTATAGGGATACATGTATTTGGAACTCTAAATCAAACACGGTTTGTGCTAGCTCTTTGAAACTTGACACAATAAAGCAGTTTCAAGTTCTATCTCTATGGTTTGTTTGCTGTTGATGTAGCCCTAAGCAGAGACTGGCGAGAATCACTTTCATGGAAAGGGCCTACCAAGCTTCCAAAAAACTACGAGTTGCCTGATATCTCAGCACACACTTTTTCACCCAATCTTGATGAAACTTTCAGGTAATGATCAGTACACCAATCCCACTTGGCTCGCCAAATTCGTTCTTCTAGGTTAAACCGTTCGTTGGCAGTAACCGGTTTCATTTTTGAGGTTTCACTCTGTTTTCTCCTATAGGGATACATGTATTTGGAACTCTAAATCAAACACGGTTTGTGCTAGCTCTTTGAAACTTGACACAATAAAGCAGTTTCAAGTTCTATCTCTATGGTTTGTTTGCTGTTGATGTAGCCCTAAGCAGAGACTGGCGAGAATCACTTTCATGGAAAGGGCCTGACAAGCTTCCAAAAAACTACGAGTTGCCTGATATCTCAGCACACACTTTTTCACCCAATCTTGATGAAACTTTCAGGTAATGATCAGTACACCAATCCCACTTGGCTCGCCAAATTTAATTCTTCTAGGTTAAACCGTTCGTTGGCAGTAACCGGTTTCATTTTGAGGTTTCACTCTGTTTTCTCCTATAGGGATACATGTATTTGGAACTCTAAATCAAACACGGTTTGTGCTAGCTCTTTGCAACTGGACACAATAAAGCAGTTTCAAGTTCTCTCTCTATGGTTTGTTTGCTGTTGATGTAGCCCTAAGCAGAGATTGGCGAGAATCACTTTCATGGAAAGGGCCTGCCAAGCTTCCAAAAAACTACGAGTTGCCTGAAATCTCAGCACACACTTTTTCAACCAATCTTGATGAAACTTTCAGGTAATGATCAGTACACCAATCCCACTTGGCTCGCCAAATTTCGTTCTTCTAGGTTAAACCGTTCGTTGGCAGTAAACGGTTTCATTTTGAGGTTTCACTCTGTTTTCTCCTATAGGGATACATGTATTTGGAAGTCTAAATCAAACACGGTTTGTGCTAGCTCTTTGAAACTTGACACAATAAAGCAGTTCAAAGTTCTATCTCTACGGTTTGTTTGCTGTTGATGTAGCCCTAAGCAGAGACTGGCGAGAATCACTTTCAATGGAAAGGGCCTGCCAAGCTTCCAAAAAACTACGAGTTGCCCGAAATCTCAGCAAAAACTTTTTCACCCAATATTGATGAAACTTTCAGGTAATGATCAGTACACAATCCCACTTGGCTCGCCAAATTTCGTTCTTCTAGGTTAAACCGTTCGTTGGCAGTAACCGGTTTCATTTTGAGGTTTCACTCTGTTTTCTCCTATAGGGATACATGTATTTGGAACTCTAAATCAAACACGGTTTGTGCTAGCTCTTTGAAACTTGACACAATAAAGCAGTTTCAAGTTCTATCTCTATGGTTTGTTTGCTGTTGATGTAGCCCTAAGCAGAGACTGGCGAGAATCACTTTCATGGAAAGGGCCTGCCAAGCTTCCAAAAATCTATGAGTTCCCTAAAATCTCAGCACACCCTTTTTCACCCAATCTTGATGAAACTTTCAGGTAATGATCAGTACACCAATCCCACATGGCTCGCCAAATTTCGTTCTTCTAG
This sequence comes from Ictidomys tridecemlineatus, assembly GCF_052094955.1. Classification (NCBI taxonomy): domain Eukaryota; kingdom Metazoa; phylum Chordata; class Mammalia; order Rodentia; family Sciuridae; genus Ictidomys; species Ictidomys tridecemlineatus. Next base: position 21,057 of record NW_027525076.1, read on the forward strand.
GTTAAACCGTTCGTTGGCAGTAACCGGTTTCATTTTGAGGTTTCACTCTGTTTTCTCCTATAGGGATACATGTATTTGGAACTCTAAATCAAACACGGTTTGTGCTAGCTCTTTGAAACTTGACACAATAAAGCAGTTACAAGTTCTATCTCTATGGTTTGTTTGCTGTTGATGTAGCCCTAAGCAGAGACTGGCGAGAATCACTTTCATGGAAAGGGCCTGCCAAGCTTCCGTAAAACTACGAGTTGCCTGAAATCTCAGCACACACTTTTTCACCCAATCTTGATGAAACTTTCAGGTAATGATCAGTACACCAATCCCACTTGGCTCGCCAAATTTCGTTCTTCTAGGTTAAACCGTTCCTTGGCAGTATCCAGTTTCATTTTGAGGTTTCACTCTGTTTTCTCCTATAGGGATACAAGTATTTGGAAATCTAAATCAAACACGGTTTGTGCTAGCTCTTTGAAACTTGACACAATAAAGCAGTTTCATGTTCTATCTCTATGGTTTGTTTGCTGTTGATGTAGCCCTAAGCAGAGACTGGCGAGAATCACTTTCATGAAAAGGGCCTGCCAAGCTTCCAAAAAACTACGAGTTGCCTTAAATCTCAGCACACCCTGTTTCACCCAATCTTGATGAAACTTTCAGGTAATGATCAGTACACCAATCCCACTTGGCTCGCCAAATTTCGTTCTTCTAGGTTAAAACGTTCGTTGGCAGTAACCGGTTTCATTTTGAGGTTTCACTCTGTTTTCTCCTATAGGGATACATGTATTTGAAAACTCTAAATCAAATATGGTTTGTGCTAGCTCTTTGAAACTTGACACAATAAAGCAGTTTCCATTTCTATCTCTATGGTTTGTTTGCTGTTGATGTAGCCCTAAGCAGAGACTGGCGAGAATCACTTTCATGGAAAGGGCCTGCCAAGCTTCCAAAAAACTACGAGTTGCCTGAAATCTCAGCACACACTTTTTCACCCAATCTTGATGAAACTTTCAGGTAATGATCAGTAAACCAATCCACTTGGCTCGCCAAATTTAATTCTTCTAGGTTACACCGTTCGATGGCAGTAACCGGTTTCATTTTGAGGTTTCACTCTGTTTTCTCGTATAGGGATACATGTATTTTGGAACTCTAAATCAAACACGGTTTGTGCTAGCTCTTTGAAACTTGACACAATAAAGCAGTTTCAAGTTCTATCTCTATGGTTTGTTTGCTGTTGATGTAGCCCTAAGCAGAGACTGGCGAGAATCACTTTCATGGAAAGGGCCTGCCAAGCTTCCAAAAAACTACGAGTTGCCCGAAATCTCAGCAAAACTTTTTCACCCAATCTTGATGAAACTTTCAGGTAATGATCAGTACACCAATCCCACTTGGCTCGCCAAATTTCGTTCTTCTAGGTTAAACCGTTCGTTGGCAGTAACCGGTTTCATTTTGAGGTTTCACTCTGTTTTCTCCTATAGGGATACATGTATTTGGAACTCTAAATCAAACACGGTTTGTGCTAGCTCTTTGAAACTTGACACAATAAAGCAGTTTCAAGTTCTATCTCTATGGTTTGTTTGCTGTTGATGTAGCCCTAAGCAGAGACTGGCGAGAATCACTTTCATGGAAAGGGCCTGCCAAGCTTCCAAAAAACTACGAGTTGCCCGAAATCTCAGCAAAAACTTTTTCAACCAATCTTGATGAATCTTTCAGGTAGTGATCAGTACACCAATCCCACTTGGCTCACCAAATTTCGTTCTTCTAGGTTAAACCGTTCGTTGGCAGTAACCGGTTTCATTTTGAGGTTTCACTCTGTTTTCTCCTATAGGGATACATGTATTTGGAACTCTAAATCAAACACGGTTTGTGCTAGCTCTTTGAAACTTGACACAATAAAGCAGTTTAAAGTTCTATCTCTATGGTTTGTTTGCAGTTGATGTAGCCCTAAACAGAGACTGGCGAGAATCACTTTCATGGAAAGGGCCTGCCAAGCTTCCGAAAAACTACGAGTTCCCTAAAATCTCAGCACACCCTTTTTCACCCAATCTTGATGAAACTTTCAGGTAATGATGAGTACACCAATCCCACTTGGCTCGCCAAATTTCGTTCTTCTAGGTTAAACCGTTCGTTGGCAGTAACCGGTTTCATTTTGAGGTTTCACTCTGTTTTCTCCTATAGGGATACATGTATTTGGAACTCTAAATCAAACACGGTTTGTGCTAGCTCTTTGAAACTTGACACAATAAAGCAGTTTCAAGTTCTATCTCTATGGTTTGTTTGCTGTTGATGTAGCCCTAAGCAGAGACTGGCGAGAATCACTTTCATGGAAAGGGCCTGCCAAGCTTCCGAAAAACTACGAGTTGCCTGAAATCTCAGCACACACTTTTTCACCCAATCTTGATGAAACTTTCAGGTAATGATCAGTACACCAATCCCACTTGGCTCGCCAAATTTTGTTCTTCTAGGTTAAACCGTTCGTTGGCAGTAACCGGTTTCATTTTGAGGTTTCACTCTGTTTTCTCCTATAGGGATACATGTATTTGGAACTCTAAATCAAACACGGTTTGTGCTAGCTCTTTGAAACTTGACACAATAAAGCAGTTTCAAGTTCTATCTCTATGGTTGTTTGCTGTTGATGTAGACCTAAGCAGAGACTGGCGAGAATCACTTTCATGGAAAGGGCCTGCCAAGCTTCCAAAAAACTACGAGTTGCCTGAAATCTCAGCACACACTTTTTCACCCAATCTTGATGAAACTTTCAGGTAATGATCAGTACACCAATCCCACTTGGCTCGCCAAATTTCGTTCTTCTAGGTTAAACCGTTCGTTGGCAGTAACCGGTTTCAATTTGAGGTTTCACTCTGTTTTCTCCTATAGGGATACATGTATTTGAACTCTAATCAAACACGGTTTGTGCTAGCTCTTTGAAACTTGACACAATAAAGCAGTTACAAGTTCTATCTCTATGGTTTGTTTGCTGTTGATGTAGCCCTATATAGAGACTGGCGAGAATCACTTTCATGGAAAGGGCCTGCCAAGCTTCCGAAAAACTACGAGTTGCCTTAAATCTCAGCACACACTTTTTCACCCAATCTTGATGAAACTTTCAGGTAATGATCAGTACACCAATCTCACTTGGCTCGCCAAATTTCGTTCTTCTAGGTTAAACT
>NW_027525077.1:0-24210 GCF_052094955.1 Ictidomys tridecemlineatus
GTGCTGCTGCGTTCATCAAGCAAACTCTTCTCAAGTTCAAGAGTCTAATAGACCACCATACAATAATCATGGGAGACTTCAACACACCTCTCTCACCACTGGACAGATCTTCCAAACAAAAGTTGAATAAGGAAACTATAGAACTCAATAACACAATTAACAACCTAGACTTAATTGACATATATAGAATATACCACCCAACATCAAGCAGCTACACTTTTTTCTCAGCAGCACATGGATCCTTCTCAAAAATAGATCATATATTATGTCACAGGGCAACTCTTAGACAATATAAAGGAGCGGAGATAATACCATGCATCTTATCTGATCATAATGGAATGAAACTAAAAATCAACCATAAAAGAAGCAAGGAAAAATCATGCATCACTTGGAGAATGAACAATAGGTTACTGAATGATCAATGGGTTTTAGAAGACATCAAGGAGGAAATTAAAAAATTCTTAGAGTATAATGAAAACACAGACTCAACATATCGGAATCTATGGGACACATTGAAAGCAGTTCTAAGAGGAAAATTCATTGCTTGGAGTTCATTCCTTAAAAAAAGAAAAAACCAACAAATAAATGATCTCATACTTCATCTCAAAATTCTAGAAAAAGAAGAGCAAAACAACAGCAAAAGAAGTAGAAGGCAAGAAATAATTAAAATCAGAGCTGAAATTAATGAAATCGAAACAAAAGAAACAATTGAAAAAATTGACAAAACGAAAAGTTGGTTCTTCGAAAAGATAAATAAAATTGACAGACCCTTAGCCATGCTAGTGAAGAGAAGAAGAGAGAGAACTCAAATTACTAGCATAAGGAATGAAAAAGGCAAGATCACGACAGACACTTCAGAAATACAGAAGATAATCAGAAATTATTTTGAATCCTTATACTCCAATAAAATAGAAGATAGTGAAGGCATCGATAAATTTCTTAAGTCATATAATCTGCCCAGATTGAGTCAGGAGGATATAGACAACCTAAACAGACCAATATCAATTGAGGAAATAGAAGAAACCATCAAAAGATTACCATCTAAGAAAAGCCCAGGACCTGATGGGTTTACAGCAGAGTTTTACAAAACCTTTAAAGAGGAACTAATACCAATACTTTTCAAGCTATTCCAGGAAATAGAAAAAGAGGGAGAACTTCCAAATTCATTCTACGAGGCCAACATCACCCTGATTCCGAAACCAGACAAAGACACTTCAAAGAAAGAAAACTACAGACCAATATCTCTAATGAACCTAGATGCAAAAATCCTCAATAAAATTCTGGCAAATCGGATACAAAATATATCAAAAAAATTGTGCACCATGATCAAGTAGGATTCATCCCTGGTATGCAAGGGTGGTTCAATATACGGAAATCAATAAATGTTATTCACCACATCAATAGACTTAAAAATAAGAACCATATGATCATCTCGATAGATGCAGAAAAAGCATTCGACAAAGTACAGCATCCGTTTATGTTCAAAACTCTCGAAAAACTAGGGATAACAGGAACATACCTCAACATTGTAAAAGCAATTTATGCTAAGCCTCAGGCTAGCATCATTCTGAATGGAGAAAAATTGAAGGCATTCCCTCTAAAATCTGGAACAAGACAGGGATGCCCTCTCTCACCACTCCTGTTCAACATAGTTCTCGAAACACTGGCCAGAGCAATTAGACAGACGAAAGAAATTAAAGGCATAAAAATAGGAAAAGAAGAACTTAAGTTATCACTATTTGCAGATGACATGATTCTATACCTAGCAGACCCAATATGGTCTACAAAGAAACTGTTAGAGCTAATAAATGAATTCAGCAAAGTGGCAGGTTATAAAATCAACACGCATAAATCAAAGGCATTCCTGTATATCAGCGACAAATCCTCCTTGATGTCTTTTAAAACCCATTGATCATTCAGCATCCTATTGTTCATTCTCCAAGTTATGCTTGATTTTTCCTTCTTTCTTTTTTTCATTGATTTTCAGTTTTATTCTATTATGATCAAATAAGGTGCATTTTATTATCTCTACCCCTTTATATTGTCTAAGAGTTTCCCTGTGACATAATATATGGTCTATTTTTTAGAAGGTTCCATGTGCTGCTGAGAAAAAGGTGTAACTACTTGATGTTAGGTGGTATAGTCTATATATATCAATTAACTCTAGGTTATTAATTGTGTTATTGAGTTCTATAGTTTTCTTATTAAACTTTTGTTTGGAAGATCTGTCCAGTGGTGAGAGAGGTGTGTTGAAGTCTCCCATGATTATTGTATGGTGATCTATTAGACTCTTGAATTTGAGAAGAGTTTGCTTCATGAACACAGCTGCACCATTATTTGGGGCATATATATTTATGATTGTTATGTCTTGTTGGTGTATGGTTCCCTTGAGCAGTATGAAGTGTTCTTCTTTATCCCTTTTGATTAACTTTGGCTTGAAATCTATTTTATTAGATATAAGTATGGACACTCCGGCTTGTTTCCGCAGTCCATATGTGTGGTATGATTTTTCCCAACCTTTCACCTTCAGTCTATGGATATTTTTTCCTATCAGATGCATCTCCTGTGGGCAGCATATTGTTGGGTCTTGTTTTGTGATCCATTCTACTAGCCTGTGTCTCTTCATTGGTGAGTTTAAGCCATTAACATTTAGGGTTATTATTGAGATATGGTTTGTTCTTCTAGCCATATTTGTTTATTGATGTTACTAAACCTGATTTGTTATTCACTTTGACTACTTTCCCCCCTTTACTGTCCTACCTCCCATTGTTGGTTTTCAAAGTGATTGTCCATTTCCTCTTCCTGTAATGTTTTGCAAAAGATTTTTTTAAGAGATGGTTTTCTAGCTGCGAATTCTTTTAACTTTTGTTTATCCTGGAAGGTTTTAATTTTATCTTCTATCCTGAAGCTTAATTTCGCCGGATACACGATTCTTGGTTGGAACCCATTTTCTTTCAGTGTTTGAAATATGTTATTCCAGGATCTTCTAGCTTTCAGAGTCTGTGTTGAGAGATCAGCTGTTATCCTGATTGGTTTGCCCCTAAATGTAATCTGCTTTCTTTCTCTTGCAGCTTTTAAAATTCTCTCCTTATTCTGTATGTTGGACATCTTCATTATAATGTGTCTAGGTGTGGATCTCTTATGATTTTGCACATTCGGCATCCTGTAGGCTTCTAGGATTTGGGATTCTGTCTCATTCTTCAAGTCTGGGAAGTTTTCTCGTATTATTTCACTGAATAGACTGTTTATTCCTTTGGTATGGAGCTCTGTGCCTTCCTGTAGCCCAATGACTCTTAAATTTGGTCTTTTGGTATTGTCTCATAATTCTTGCATGTTCTGCTCATGGTTTCTTAGCAGACTTGTTGAGCTGTCTATGTTATTTTCCAGTTGAAATATTTTGTCTTCATTGCCTGATGTTCTCTCTTCTAAGTAATCTACTCTGCTGGTAGTATTCTCAATTAAGTTTTTAAGTTGGTTTATTGTTTCCTGCATTTCTAGGATTTCAATTTGTTTGTTTTATATTACCTCTATCTCCCTGTGAAATTGATCTTTTACTTCCTGGATTTTTTTGTCAATGTGATCTTTCATTGTCTGATTTTGCTGTCTCATGTCTTCCTTAAGACTCCAGATCACCTGAAGCATATATATCCTGAACTCTTTATCTGACATTCCATCTGTTGCAGCTATTACCTCTTCTAAAGTTGAGTTGACCTGCATTGCTTGTGGTCCTTTCTCTCCTTGTCTTTTCATGCTGCTAACGTTCCTTTCTGCTTGGTGAAACTGTTGTGTTTATGAGTTTTTCCCCCTAATTATTTATATTTCTCTTTGTTGAAAAATCTCCCTTGCAGAACGGGTAGTGGCTGTGCTCCTTCTCTAGTTGGGGTGATCTCAATACTGTGCTGGCGGGCCGCTAGGCCTGCTCTGCTGGTTGTTCGCAGGTCTGCCCACCCTGCGGGTGCAGGTGGAGGCTCTGCTCTGCCCCCCCTCCAATTGTGGTGATATGACTTTCGCCCCCTTGGGTCGTTGGGCCTGATCCGGATGCGGGTGGCTGCTCTGCTCTGCCCCTACTCCAATTGGAGTGGCGTATCTACCATGCTGGCAGGCCTCTAGGCCTGTTCCGTTTGTGGGTCTCAGGTCTGCCTGACTCTGGCAGTAAGGGGAGTTGGGTGTCGAGAGTCCTTTGGTCCTTGCGGTAATGCCCACAGAGAGATTTTGAAGTTTCCTGGTAGTTCGCCAGGTGGGCGGGGCTATTAGCAGAGTCCGGAGGGCATGGCCATGTGCTGAGCAATGCGGGGACCCTTCTAGCTGAGTCGGGCCACCGAGAGCAACGTGAAGAGCGGAGTAGCTGTGTCTGCGTGGTTAAGATCCGGGCGAGTGGTTTGGCTGTTCGCCAAGCGAGAGCAGGGCCTCCTGGGAGAGACAACATGGCAGAGGCGTCTGCCGGTTTGGGCTGCCACTCCGCTCTGGGCCGCCGTCGCTTTCAGTAGCTGCTGGTGGTTGCGGGATTGGACCTCTGCGCCCGCCGGGGGGGGGCACCTGTAGAGCCGGGTAGCTGCGACCTTGTGGTTAGGAACCGGGCAGGTGAGGTGGCTGTTCCCAGAGCGAGCACTAGGCCTCCCAGAGGAGCCCGGATGGCGGAGGCCAAATTCCAGTTTGGGCGGAGTGGGCCAAGTCGCTCCGGGTGTCCGCCGCTTGCAAAAGCAGCTGCTGGTTGCAGAACTTGATTTCTGCACCCACAGCGGGGCCACCTGTCTAGCCGGGTAGCTGTGGCCACGTGGTTAGGGACTGGGTGGGTGAGGTGGCTGCTCCCAGAGCGAGCACTAGGCCTCCCTGGGGAGCCCGGATGGCGGAGGCCGAATTCCAGTTCGGGTGGGGCTGGCTAAGTCGCTCCGGGTGTCTGCCGTTGGCAAAAGTGGTTGCTGGTTGCAGAAGTTGATTTCTGCACCCACTGCGGGGCTACCTGTAGAGCCAGGTAGCTGTGGCTGCGTGGTTAGGAACAGGGAAGGTGAGGCGGCTCCTCCCAGAGCGAGAGCTAAGCCTCCTGGGGGAGCCGCTTGCCGGAACAGCTGATGGCTGAGGGACTAGACTTCTGTGCCCGCTTGGCAGTCCAAGATCCACTTCTCTGGGACAAACTGTCACTTCCAATAAACCTACCAGTTCACGGCAGCTCTCTTCTTAAGGGAATTATGCTAGAATTTCCTCCGTAGTTAGGCTGCCGCTGTTCCAATGGGTCTTTCTTATGCTGTTAAAGTGGAGACGTTGGAATTGCTGCTTCCTCGCCGGCCTCCATGTTGGATCCCATGTTTTCTTTAATGGTCCTTCTGCACCCTAGTTTCAAACCTCTGCTTTCTGTATCAGTCTGTCTGCACCATAGTCTCCAAACTCCGCTGCTATAACAGTCCTTCTGCACATCAGTCTGCAACCTCTGCTCTCTGCAATACTCCTTCTGCACCCCAGTCTCCAACCTCTGCTTTCTGTATCAGTACTTATGTACCCCAGTCTCCAAACTTTGCTCTCTGTAATATTCCTTCTCCATTTCAGTCTCCAACCTCTGCTATCTGCAACAGTCCTGTGGCACCCGAATCTCCAAATGCTACTCTCTGCAACAGTCTTTCTCAACCCCAGTCTTCAACCTCTACTCTCTGCAACAGTTCTTCTGCACCCCAATCTCCAACCTCTACTCTCTGCAATAGTCATTCTGCACCCAAGTCTCCAAACTCTACTCTATGCAACAGTCTTTCTGCACCCCAGTCTCCAACATCTGCTCTCTACAATAGTCCTTCTGCACCACAGTCTCCAAACTCTGCTTTCGGTATCAGTACTTCTGCACACAAGTCTCTAACCACTGCTCTCTGTAATAGTCCTTCTGCACCTCAGACTCCAAATTTTGGTCTCAGCAACAGTCCTTCTCCACCCCAATGTCCAACCCCTACTCTCTGCAACAGTCTTTCTGCACCCCAGTCTCCAACCTCCTCTCTTCAACAGTCCTTCTGCACCCCAGTCTCCAACATCTGATCTCTGCAACAGTTCTTCTCCATCCCAGTCTCCAACCTCTGCTCTCTGTAACAGTCCTTCTGTACGGCAGTTTCCCAACTCTTCTCTCTGTAACTGTCCTTCTGCACACCAGTCTCCAACCCCTGCTTTCTCTATCAGTCCTTCTGCACTCAAGTCTTTAAACTCTGCTCTCTGTACAGTCCTTCTGCACCACAGTCTACAAATTATGCTCTCTGCAACAGTCATTCTGCACCCCAATCTCCAACCTCTGCTCTCTGCAACAGTCCTTCTACACCCAAGTCTCCAACCTCTGCACTGCGCAACAGTCCTTCTGCACCTCAGTTTCCGACCACTGCTCTCTGCAATGGTCTTTCTAAACCTTAGTCTTCAACATCTACTCTCTGTAACAGTCCTTCTGCACCTCAGTCTCCAACCTCTGCTCTCTGAATGATCCTTCTGAAAATCAGTCTCCAAACTCTGCTTTCTGTAACAGTTCTTTTGCACCCCAGTCTCCAACCTCTGCAATCTGTAATAGTCCTTCTGTACCGCAGTCTCCAACCACTGTTTACTTTAGTGGTTCTTCTGCAACCCAGTTTCCAAATTCTGCATTTGTATCAGTCCTTCTGCACCACAGTCTCCAAACTCTGCTGCTGTAACAGTCCGTCTGCACCTCAATCTGCAACCTCTGCTCTCTTCAATAGTACTACTGCACCCCTGTCTCCAACCTATGCTCTCTGCAACAGTCCTTCTGAACCCCAGTCTCCAACGTCCTCTCTGAAACAGTCCTTCTGCACCCCAGTCTCCAACCTCTGCTCTCCTTAAAAGTCATTCTGTACTGCAGTTTCCAAACTCTTCTCTCTGTAACTGTCCTTATGCACAACAGTCTCCATCCCCTTCTTACTCTATCACTCCTTCTGCACTCATGTCTCCAACCTCTGTTCTCTGTACAGTCCTTCTGCACCTCAGTCTCCAAATTCTGCTGTCTGCAACAGTCTTTCTGCACCCCAATCTATTACCTCTTCTCTCTGCAACAGTCTTTCTACACCCAAGTCTTTAACCTCTGCACTCCGCAAAAGTCATTCTAAACCTCAGTCTCCAACCTCTGCTCTCTGCCATGGTCTTTCTACACCTCAGTCTTCAAAATATACTCTCTGTAACAGTCCTTCTGAACCTCAGTCTCCAAACTCTGCTCTCTGTATGATCCTTATGAAAATAAGTCTCCAAAATCTGCTTTCTGTAACAGTACTTCTGCACCCCAGTCTCCAAAGTCTGCTCTCTGTAACAGGCATTCTGCACACCAGTCTCCATCTTCTTCTCTCTGTAACAGGCCTTCTGCACCCAAGTCTCTGAACTCTGCTCTCTTTAACAGTCCTTCTGCACCTGAGTCTCCAACCTCTGCACTCTGTAACAGTCCTTCTGCACCTCAGTCTAATAACTCTGCTCTCTGTAAGATCCTTCTGCAACCCAGTCTCCAAACTCTGCTCTCAGTATCAGTCCTGCACGCCAGTCTCCAACCTCTGCTCTTGGCAACAGTATTTCTGCACCCCAGTCTCCAACCTCTTCTCTCTGAAACAGTTCTCCTAAAACCCAATCTCCAACCTCTACTCTCTGTAATAGTCCTTCTGCACCCAAGTCTTCAACCTCTACTCTATGCAACAGTCCTTCTGCACCCCAGTCTCCAACATCTGCTCTCTAAAACAGTCTTACTGCACCCCAGTCTCCAATCTCTGCTTTTTGTATCAGTACTTCTGCACTCAAGTTACTAACCACTGCTCTCTGTAACATTCTTTCTGCACCTGAGTCTCCAAATAATGCTCTCAGCAACAGTCCTTCTCCACCCCAATCTCCAACATCTGCTCTCCGCAACAGTTCTTCTGCACCCCAGTCTCCAACCCCTACTCTCTTGAACAGTCTTTCTTCACCCCAGTCTCCAACCTCCTCTCTGTAACAGTGCTTCTGCACCCCAGTCTCCAACATCTGATCTCTGAAACAGTCCTTCTCTGCACCAGTCTAAAACCTTTGCTCTCTGTAACAGTCCTTCTGTACTTCAGTTCCCAAACAATTCTCTCTGTAACTGTCCTACACACCAGTCTCCAACCCCTGCTTTCTCTATCAGTCCTTCTGCACTCAAGTCTCAAACCTCTGCTCTCTTTACAGTCCTTCTGCACCTCAGTCTCCAAATTCTGCTCTCTGCAACAGTGCTTCTCCAGCAAAGTCTCCAACCTCTGCACTCCTCAACAGTCCTTCTGCACCTCAGTCTCCAACCTCTACTCTCTACAATGCTCTTTCTACAACTCAGTCTTCAAAATCTACTCTCTGTAACAGTCCTTCTGCACCTCAGTCTTCAATTTCTGCTCTCTGTATGATATTTCTGAAAAGAAGTCTCCAAACTCTGCTTTCTGTAACAGTCCTTCTGCACCCCAGTCTCCAAAGTCTGCTCTCTGTAAGAGGCCTTCTGCACACCAGTCTCCATCTTCTTCTCTGTGTAACAGGCCTTCTGCACCCAAGTCTCTGAACTCTGCTCTCTTTAACAGTCCTTCTGCACCCCAGTCTTCAACCTATGCTCTCTGTAACAGTCTTTCTTCACCCCAGTCTCCAAACTCTGCTCTCAGTATCAGCCCTGTACGCCAGTCTCCAAACACTGCTCTCTCTAACAGTTTTTCTGCACCTCAGTCTTCAAAAACTGCTCTCTGAAACAGTCTTTCTGCACCCCAGTCTTCAACAGCTCCTCTTTAGAACCCTCTTTCTATACCCCAGTTTCCATACTCTACTCTCTGCAATGATTGTTCTGAACCCCAGTCTTCAACTTCTGCTCTCTGCAACATTCCTGTGGAACCCCAATTTTCATATGTTACTCTCTGCAACAGTCTTTCTCCACCCCAGTCTCCAAACTCTGCTCTCTGCAACAGTTCTCCTGCAACAAAACTCCAACATCTACTCTCTGCAATAGTCTTTCTGTACCCAAGTCTCCAACCTCTACTCTATGCAAAAGTCATTCTGCACCCCTGTCTCCAACATCTGCTCTCTACAACAGTCTTTCTGCACCACAGTCTCCAAACTCTGCTCTCTTTAACAGTCGTTCTGAACGTCACTCTGCAACCTCTGCTCTGCAACAGTCATTCTGTACCCCAGTTTTCAACCTCTGCTCTCTGCAACAGTCCTTCCTCACCCCAGTCTCCTAAATATGCTCTTTTTAACAGTCCTTTTCTACTGCAGTCTCCTTCCTCTGCTCTCTGTAACAGTCCTTGTGTACTGCAGTCTCCAAACTCTGCTCTCTGTAACGGTATTTTTGCACCCCAGTCCTCAAACTCTGCCCTCTGTAACAGTCCTTCTGCAACTCAGTCTGCAACCTAAGCTGTATGCAACAGTCCTTCTATACCCCAGTCACCATCCTCTGCTCTCTGGAACAGTCATTTTGTACGTGACACTCTAACATCTGCTCTCTGAAACAGTTCTTCTTCATCCCAGTCTCCAACATCTTCTCTCTATAACAGTCCTTATGTACTGCAGTCTCCAACCTCTGCTGTCTGTAAGGGTTCTTCTGCACCAGAGTCTCCAACCTCTGCTTTCTGTATCATTTCTTCTGCACCCCAGTCTCCAACCTCTTCTCTCTTTATCATCCTTCTGCACCTCAGTCTCCAAGTCTCCTCTCTGCAATGGTCCTTCTGCACCTCAGTCTTCAAACTCTGCTCTCTGTAACAGTGCTTGTGCACCTCAGTCTCCAAACTCTGCTCTCTGTAACATCCTTCTGTAACCTGGTCGCCAAACTCTGCTCTCTCTAAAAGTCCTTCTGCACCCCAGTCTCCAAACTCTGCCCTCTGTAACAGGCCTTCTTCAACCCATTCTCCACCTTCTGCTCTCTGTAGGAGTCCTTCTGCACCCCAGTCTCCAAACCCTGCTCTCTGCAATGATCCTTCTGAACCCCAGTCTCCAATGTCTACTCTCTGCAACAGTCCATCTGCACCCAAGTCTCCTACATCTGCTCTATGCAACAGTCCCTCTGAACCTCAGTCTGATAACTCTGCTCTCGGCTACGATCCTTCTGCATCCCAGTCTCCAAACTCAGCTCTCTGTAACAGTCATTCTGCACCTCAGTCTCTAATTTCTGTTCTCTGTAAGATCCTTCTAAAACTCAGTCTTCAATGTCTGCTCTCTGTAACAGTCCTTCTGCACCCCAGTCCTCAAACTCTGCTCTCTGTAGCAGGCCTTCGGCACCCCAGTCTCAAAACTATGCTCTCGGTAACAGGCCATCTGCTTCCGAGTCTCCAACCTCTTCTCTCTGCCACGATTTTTGTGCACCCCAATCCCCAACCTCAACTCTCAGAAAGATCCATCTGCATCCCAGTCTCCAAACTCTGCTTTATGTAAGAGTCCTTCTGCACCCCAGTCTCCAACATCTGCTCTCGGTAACAGTTTTGTACCGCAGTCTCCAAACTGTGTTCTCTGTAACGGTCCTTCTGCACCCCAATTTTTAAACTCTGCTTCCTGTAACAGTTTTTCTGCACCTGAGTCTTCAAACTCTGCTCTCTGTAACAGTCCTTCTACGCACCAGTCTCCAACTACTACTCTTTGTAAATATCCACCTGCACCTATTCTGAAACCTCTGCTCTCCACGATTCTTCTGCACCCCAGTCTCCAACCTCTGCTCTTTGTAACAGTCCCCCTGCACCACAATCTCCAATCTCTGCTCTCTGTAAGATCCTTAAAAAACCCGGTCTCCAAACTCTGCTCTCTATAACAGTCCTTCTGCACCCCAGTCTCTAACCTCTCCTCTCTATAAAAGGCCTTCTGCACGCCAGTCTCCAAACTCTGCTCTATGCAACGATCATTCGGCACGCCTGTCTCCAACCTCCGCTCCCCACAATGATCCTACTGCACCCCAGTCTCCAACCTCTAATCTCTGAAACAGTCCTTCTGCACCTCAGTCTCCAACTTCTGCTCTCTGAAAGATCATTCTGCACCCCTGTCTCCAAGCTCTGCTCCTTGCAACAATCCTTCTGCACCCCAGTCTCCAACTTCTGCTCTACGTAACAGGACTTCTGCACCCCAGTCTTCAAACTCTGTTTTCTGTATCAGTCCTTCTAAACCCCAGTCTAAAACTTCTGCTCTCTTTATCTATCCTTCTACACCTCAGTCTCCAACCTGTTCTCTCTGTAACATTCCTTCTGCACCCGAGTCTCCAACCTATGCTCTCTGTAACATTTTTTCTATACCGCAGTCTCCAAACTCTAGTCTCTGTAATGGTCCTTCTGCACCCCAATTGCCAACCTCTGCTTTATGTAACAGTGCTTCTGCACCTCAGTCTCCAAACCCTGCTCTCTATAACAGTCCTTCTACACCTCAGTTTCCAACCTCTACTCTCTGTAAAAGTCCTTCTGCAACTCAGTCTGAAACCTCTGGTCTCTGCACGATCTTTCTGCACCCCAGTCTCCAACCACTGCTCCCTATAACAGTCCACCTTCACCTCAGTCTCCAACCTTTGCTCTCTATAAGATCCTTCAGATACCCTGTCTTCAAACTCTCCTCTTTGTAACAGGCCTTCTGTACGCCAGTCTACAATCTCTGCTCTCTGTAGAAGGCCTTCTGCACCCCAGTCTCCAACTGATGCTCTCTGTAACAGTTCTTCTGCACCCGCGTGTCCAACCTCTGCTCTCTGTAACAGGACTTCCACACCTCAGTCTCCATACTCTGCTCTCTGCAACAGTCCTTCTGCAAACCAGTCTCCAAACTCTGCTCTCTACAACAGTCCTTCTGCACCCTACTTACCAACATCTGCTCTGTGCAACAGTTATTCTGCACCTAAGTATAAAAACTCTGCTGTCTGCAACGACCTGTCTGCACCCCAGTCTCCTACCTTTGCTCTCTGTAACAGTCCTTCTGCACCTCTTTCTCCCAACTATGCTCTCTTTATGATCCTTCTGCAACACTGTCTTTAAACTCTCCACTCTGTAACAGTCGTTCTGCACAACAGTCTCCAACCTCTGCTCTCTGTAAAAGGACTTCTGCAAAACAGTCTCCAAACTCTGCTCTCTGTATTATCCCTCTGCACTCCAGTCTCCAACCTCTTCTCTCTGCAACGATTCATCTCCACCCAAGTCTCCAACATCTGCTCTCTGCAACTTTCCTTTTGCATCCCAGTCTGCAAACTCTGCTCCCTGTAAGATCCATCTGAACCCCAGTCCCCAACCTCTGCTTTCTGCAACAGTCCTTCTATAGCCCAGTCTCCATCCTTGGCTCTCTGGAAGGGTCGTTTTGCACCCCAGACTCCAACATCTGCTCTCTGAAACAGGTCTTCTCCAGCCAAGTCTCCAACCTCTGCTCTCTGTAACAGTCTTTCTGTACTGAAGTCTCCAACCTCTGCTCTCTGTAAGGGTCCTTCTGCACCAGAGTCTCCAACCTCTGCTTTCTGTTATCAGTTCCTCTGCACCCCAGTCTCCAACCTCTTCTCTGTGTATCAATCCTTTGGACCTCAGTCTCCAAGTCTCCTCTCTGCATCAGTCTTTCTGCACCTCAGTCTCCAAACTCTTCTCTCTGTAACAGTGCTTCCGCACCTCAGTCTATAACCTCTGCTCTCTGTAACATCCTTCTGCAACCCGGTCTCCAAACTCTGCTCTCTCTAAATGTACTTCTGCACCCCAGTCTCCAAACTCTGCTCTCTGTAACAGGCCTTCTTTAACCCATTCTCCACCTTCTGCTCTCTGTAAGAGTCCTTCTGCACCCAAGTCTCCAACCTCTGCTCTCTGCAACGATCCTTGTGAACCCCAGTCTCCAATGTCTACTCTCTGCAACAGTCCATCTGCACCCTAGTACCCAAACTCTGCTCTGAGTAACAGGCCTTCTGAACCCCAGTCTCCAAACTCTGCTCTTGGTAACAGGCCATCTGCTTCCCAGTCTCCAACCTCTTCTCTGCTCTCTGTAACAGTCTTTCTGCACCCAAGTCTCCAAACGCTGTTCTCAGTAACAGTCCTTCTGCACCCCAGTCTCTAAAATCTGCTCTGTGCAACAGTCCTTTTCCACGCTAGTCTCTAACATCTGCTCTCTGCAACAGTCTTTCTGCACCCCAGTCTCCAAACTCTGCTTAATGGAACGAACCTTCTGGACCGCAGTCTCCAACGTCTGCTCTCTGCAACAGTCCTTCTGCACCACAGTCTCCAACCTCTTCTCTCTGTAAAATCCTTCTGCACTCCCGTTTCCAAACTCTGCTCTCTGTAACATTTCTTCTCCACTGCAGTCTCCAAACTCTGTCCTCTGCAGCAGTCTTTCTGCTCCCCAGTCTCCGAGATCTTCTCTCTGTAACAGACTTTATGTACCGCAGATTCCAACCTCTACTGTCTGTAACGGTCCTTCTGCAACCCAGTTTCCAACCTCTGCTTTTTGAATCAGTCTTTCTGAACCCCAGTCTCCAACCTCTGCTCTTTGTATCTATCCTTCTGCACCTAAGTCTCCAACCTGTTCTTTCTGTAACAGTCCTTCTGCACCCCAGTCTCCAACCTCTTCTCTCTGTAACAGTCCTTCTATACCGCAGTCTCCAACCTCTGGTCTCTGTAACGGTCCTTTTGCACCCCAATTTCCAAACTCTGCTTTCTGTAAAAGTCCTTCTGCATGTCAGTCTCTAAACTCTGCTCTCTGTAACAGTCCTTCTACACCTCAGTCTGAAACCTCTGCTCTCCATGATTCTTCTGCACCCCAGTTTCCAACCACTGCTCTATGTAACAGTCCACCTGCACCTCAGTCTCCAAAATCTACTCTCTGTAAGTTACTTCAGAAAACCAGTCTCCAAACTCTGCTCTCTGTAACACTCCGGCCGAACCCAAATCACCAAACTCTCCTCTTTGTAACAGGCCTTCTGCACGCCAGTCTCAAAACTCTGCTCTCTATAGCAGGACTTCTGCACCCCTGTATTTAACGTCGGCTCTCTGAAAGTGTCCTTCTGCAACAGAGTCTCCAAACTCTGCTCTCTGTAACAGGACTTCCGCTCCTCAGTCTCCAACCTCTGCTCTCTGCAAGAGTCCTTCTGCACCCCAGTCTCCAAACTCTCCTCTCTTTAACAATCCTTCTGCACCTCAGTCTGCAAACTCTGTTCTCTGCTACGGTCTTTCTGTACTTCAGTCTCAAACCTCTACTGTCTGTATCAGTCCTTCTGAACTTCAGTCTCCAACCTCTGCTCTCTGTAGGATCCTTCGCAAACCCAGTCTCCAAACTCTGCTTTCGATAACATTCCTTCTGCACACCAGTCTTAAATCTCTTGTCTCTGCAAAGATCATTCTTAACCCAATCTCGAACCTCTGCTCTCTGAAACAGTCTTTCTACACCCCAGTCCCCAACATCTGGTCTCTGCAACAGTCCTTCTGCACCACAGTCTGAAAACTCTGCTGTCTGCAACGAACCTCCTGCACCCCAGTCTCCTAACTCTTCTGTCTGTTACAATCCTTCTGCACCTCAGTCTCCAACCTCTGCTCTCTGTAAGATCCATCTGAACCCGAGTCTCCAACTTCTGCTCTCTTTAACAGTCCTTCTGCACCTCAGTCTTCCATCTCTTCTCTCTGCAGCAGCCTTCTGCACCCCAGACTGCAAACTCTGCTCTCTGCAACGATCTTTCTGAACCCCAGTCTCCAACGTCTGCTCTCTGCAACAGTCTTTTTGCACCACAGTCTCCAACCTCTGCTCTCTGTAAGATCTTTCTGCACTCCAGTTTCCAAACTCTGCTCTCTGTATCAGGCCTTCTGAAACCCAGTCTCCAATCTCTGCTCTCTGTGTCTATCCTTCTTCACCTCAGTCTCCAACCACTGCTCTCTGTAACAGTCCACTTGCACCTTAGTCTCCAACCTCTGATCTCTCTAAGATCCTTAAGCAACCCAGTTTTCAAACTTAGCTCTTTGTTACAGTCTTTCTGAACCCCAGTCTCCAACCTCTTCTCTCTGTAACAGGCCTTTTGCACGCCAGTCTCCAAATCTGCTCTCTGTAGCAGGCCTTCTGCAACCAAGTCTCCAACCTCTTCTCTCTGCAACGATCCTTCTGCACCCCAGTCTTTAACCTCTGCTCTCTTTAAAGATCCTACTGCACCCCAGTCTACAACCTCTGATCTCTACAAAAGTCCTTCTACACCTCAGTCTTTAACCTCTGCTCTCCACAACAGTTCTTCTGCACCCCAGTCTCCAAACTCTGCTCTCTGCAACATTGCTCTGGCACCCTAGTTACCAACATCTGCTCTCACTTACACTCCTTCTGCACCCCAGTCTCCAACCTCTGCTCTCTGTAACAGTCCTCCTGTACTGCAGAATCCAACCTCTGATCTCTGTAACGGTCTTTCTGCACCCAGACTCCAATCTCTGCTTTCTGTGTCATTCCTTCTGCACCCCAGTCTCCAACCTCTGCTCTCTATAACAGTCCTTCTGTACCTCAATCTTTAATCTCTGCTCTCTGCAACTGTCCTTATGCACCAAAGACTCCAAAATCCGCTATCTGCAACAGTCCGTCTGCACCCCAGTCTCCAACCTCTGCTCTCTGTAACAATTTTTCTGCACCTCAGTCTCCAAACTCTGTACTCCTCAACTTTACTTCTGAACCTCAGTCTCCAACATCTACTCTCTGTAACAGTCTTTCTGCACCTCATTCTTCAACCTCTGGTCTCCCTAGGATTCTTCTCCATCCCAGTCTCAAAACTCTGCTCTCTGTAACTGTCCTTCTGCACACCACTTCCCAACATCTGCTCTCTGCACCGATCCTTCTTCACCCCAGTCCCCAACCTCTCCTCTCTTCAACAGTCCT
Organism: Ictidomys tridecemlineatus; assembly: GCF_052094955.1. Classification (NCBI taxonomy): domain Eukaryota; kingdom Metazoa; phylum Chordata; class Mammalia; order Rodentia; family Sciuridae; genus Ictidomys; species Ictidomys tridecemlineatus. Next base: position 15,763 of record NW_027525077.1, read on the forward strand.
TCTGCACACCAGTCTTAAACATCTGCTCTCTGTAACAGTCCTTCTGCAATTCAGTCTTAAATTTTGCTCTCTGCAACGATTCTTCTACACCTCAGTCTCCTACATCTGCTCTCTGTAAGAGTCTTCTACAACCCAGTCTCCAAACTCTGCTCTCTGTAACAGGCATTCTTCAGAATAGTTTCCAGCCTCTGCTCTCTGTAACAGGAATTTTGCAATCCAGTCTCGAAACTCTGCTCTGTGTAATAGGCCTTCAGAACCCCAGTCTCCAACCTCTTCTCTCTGCAATGATTTTTCTCAAGCCCAGTCTCCAACCTCTGCTCTAGGCAACAGTCCTTCTGAACCCTAGTCACCAATCTCTGCTCTCTGTAAGATCTTCATGCAATCTATTCTCCAAACTCTGCTCTCTGTAACAATCATTCTGCACCCCAGTCTTCAACATCTGCTCTCTGCAACAGTTCTTCTGCACCTCAGTCTGAAAACTCTGCTCTCTGCAAGGACCCTTCTCAAACCCAGTCTCCTACCTCTGCTCTGTGTAACAGTCCTGATGCACCCCAGTCTCACAAGTCTGCTCTCTCTAAGATCCTTCTGCAACTTAGTATTTAAACTCTGCACTCTGTAACAGTCCTGCTGCACAACAGTCTCCAACCTCTTCTCTCTGTAACAGGACTTCTGCAACCCAGTCTCTAACCTCTGCTCTCTGTAACAGGCCTTCTGCACCCCAGTCTCCAACTTCTGCTCTCTGCCATAGACATTCTTCACTCAAGTCTCCAAACAATATTCTCTGCAAAGATCCTTCTGGACCCCAGTCTCCAACGTAAGTCTCTTCAACAGTCCTTCTGCACCACAGTCTCCAACCTCTGATCTCTGTAAGATCTTTCTGCACTCCAGTTTTCAAAATCTGCTCTCTCTAACACTCCTTCTCTATCGCAGTCTCAAACCTCTGCTTTCTGCGAGGGTCCTGCAGCACCCCAGTCTCAAAACTTCTTTCTCTGTAAAAGTCCATCTGCTCCCCAGTCTCCAACATCTGCTCTCTGTAACAGTCCTTCTGTATCGCAGTATCCAACCTCTGCTCTCTGTAATGGTCCTTCTGCAACCCAGTCTCTTACCTCTGCTTTTTGAACCCAGTCTCCTACCTCAGTTTTTCTTAACCCCAGTCTCCAAACTTTGCTCTCTGTATTTCTCCTTCTGCACCCCAGTCTACATCCTGTGATTTCTGTAACAGTCCTTCTGCACACCAGTCTTCAACTTGTGTCCTCTGTAACAGTCCTTCTGCACCCCAGTCTCAAACCTATGCTCTCTGCAATAGTCCTTCTGCATCCCAGTCTCCTAACTCTGCTCTCTGCAACAGACCTTCTGCACCATAGTTACCAACATCTGCTCTCTGAAACAGTCTTTCTGCACCCCAGTCTCCAACTTCTACTCTCTGTAACAGTCCTTCTGTACTGCAGTCTCCACCTCTGCTATCTGTAACGGTCTTTCTCCACCCAAGACTCCAAATTCTGTTTTCTGTATTAGTCCTTCTGCACCCAAGTCTCGAAACTCTGCTCTCTGTAAAAGTCATTCTGGACCTCAGTCTCCAACCTCTGCTCTCAGCAACAGTTCTTCTGTACCCCAGTCTCCAACCTCTGCTTCCTGCAAAAGTACTTCTGCAACCCAGTCATCATCCTCTGCTCTCTGTAACAATCCTTCTGCATCTCAGTCTCAAAACTCTGTATTCTGCAATGGTCCTTCTGCACCTAAGTGTACAAATTCTACTCTCTTTAAAACTACTTCTGCACCTCATTCTCCAAACTCTGCTCTCTGTAGAATCCTTCTCCAACCCAGTCTCCAACCTCTGCTCTCTGTAACAATCCTTCTGCACCCCAATCTTCTACTACTGCTCTCTTTAATATTCCTTCTGCACCTCAGTCTCCAAACTTTGCTCTCTGCAAAGGTCCTTCTGCACACCTGTCTTCAAACTCTGCTCTCTGTAACAGTCCTTCTGCACCCCAGTCTTTAAACTCTTCTCTCTGCAACAATTCTTCTCCATCCTAGTCTCCAACTTCTGCTCTCTGCAACAGTCCTAATGCACCCCAGTATCTAAACTCTGCTCTCTTTAACAGTCCTTCTGCAACCTAGTGTCCAACATCTGCTCTCTGTAAGAGTCCTTCTGCACCCCAGTCTCCACACTCTGCTTTCTGTATCAGTCCTTCTGCACCCCAGTTTCCAACCTATGCTCTCTGCAACAGTCTTTCTGCACCCTAGTTAGCAACATTTGATCTCTGTAACAGTCCTTCTGCACCCCAGACTCCAACCACTGCTCTCTGTAAAAGACATTCCGTACTGCAGTCCAACCTCTGCTCTCTGTATCCTTCTTTCTTCACCACAAATTCCAATCTCTGCTTTCTCTATCAGTCCTTCTGCACCCCAGTCTTCAAACTCTGCTCTCTGTAAGAGTCCTACTGCACATCAGTCTCCAACCTCTTCTCTCTGTAAGATCCTACTGCACCCCAGTATCTAAACTCTTCTCTCTGTATCATGCCATTTCTTTGTCAGTCTCCAACCTATGCTTTCAGCAATGGTCGAGCTGCACCCCAGTCTCAAACCTCTGTCCTCTGCAACAGATTTTCTGCTCCCCAGTCTCCAACGTCTACTCTCTGTAACAGTCCTTCTGTACCGCAGTCTCAAAACTCTGCTCTCTATAAAATTTTTCTGAAAACGAGTCTCCAAACTCTGCTTTCTGTAACAGAACTTCTGAACCCAGACTCAAAACTCTGCTCTCTATAACAGGCCTTCTGCACCACAGTCTCCAACCTCTAATCTCTGAAACGATCCTTCTGCACCCCAGTCTCCAACCTCTGCTGCCTGTAACAGTCTTTCTCCACCCCAGTCTCCAAACTCTTCTCTCTGCAACAATCCTTCTGCACCTCAGTCTCCAAAATTTTCTCTCTGCAACAGTTCTTCTGAACCCTAGTATCTAGACTCTGCTCTCTGTAAAAGTTCTTCTGCACCTGATTCTCCAACCTTTGCTCTCTGTATTGGTCCTTCTGCCCCGCAGTCTCAACCTCTGATCTCTGTAACAATCCTTCTTCACCTCAGACTCCAACGTCTGCTCTTTGTAACAGTCCTTCTCCACCCCAGTGTCTAACATCTACTCTCTGAAATGGTCCTTCTGCACCCCAGTCTCCAAACTCTGCTCTCTGTAACAGTCCTTCTGTATCGCAGACTCCAACCTCTTCTCTCTATAACGGTCCTTCTACACGCGAATTGCCAACCTCTGTTTCTGTTACAGTCCTTCTGAACCTCAGATTCCAAACTCTGTTCTCTGTATAAGTCCTTCTAAGCCTCAGTCTGAAACCTTTAATCTGCATCAATCCTTCTGCATCCCAGTCTCCAAACTGTGCTATCTGTAACAAACCTTCTGCACCCCAGTCTCGAAATTCTGCTCTCTGTAACAGGCCTTCTGCACCCCAGTCTCCAACCTTTTCTCTCTGCAACGATCCTTCTGCACCTCAGTCTCCAACCTCTGCTCTCTGCAACAGTCCTTCTCCACCCCAGTCTCCAAACTCTGCCCTCTGCATCGATCGTTCTTCACCTCAGTTTTCAACCTGCTCTCTGTAACAATCCTTCTGCAACTCAGTCTCCAACCTCTGCTCTCTGTGACAGCCCTTCTGAACCCCAGTTTTCAAACTCTGTTCTCTGCAACACTCCTTCCTCACCCCAGGCTCCAAATATTGCTCTCTCTAACAGTTCTTCTGAACCCCAATCTCTAAACTCTGCTCTCTGTAACACTCCTTCTGCACCCCAGTCTCCAACCTCTGCTCTGTTCAAGGATCCTTCTGCATCCCAGTCTTCAACGTCTGCTCTCTTCAACAGTCCTTCTAAACCCAAGTCTCCAACCTCTGCTCTCTGCTACAGTACTTCTGCATCCCAGTCTCCAAACTCTGCACTCTGCAACATTTCTTCTACACCCCAGTCTCCAACCTGTGCTCTCTGTAACTATGTACTGCACCCTGGTCTCCAAACTCTGCTCTCTTTAGCGATCCTTCTGCACCTCAATCTCCAACCTCTGCTCTCTGCAACGATCCTTCTGCACCCCAGTTTTCAAACTCTTCTCTCTACAACAGTCCTTTTTCACCCCGGACTCCAAGCTCTGCTCTCTGTAACAGTCCTTCTGCACATCAGTGTCAAAAATCTGCTATCTGTAACAATCCTCCTGAACCTAAGTCTCCAACCTCTTCTCTCTGTAACGATCCTTCTGCACCACATCTCCAAACTCTGCTCGCTGTACCAGGCGTTCTGCACAACAGTCTCCAAACTCTGCTGTCTGTAACAGTTCTTCTGAACCCCAATCTCAAAACTCTGATCTCTGTAACACTCCTTCTGCACCCCAGTCTTCATCCTCTGCTCTCTGTAAGAATCCTTTGACACCCCATTCTCCAAACTCTCCTCTCTGTAAAAGACTTTCTGCACCTCAGTATCCAACCTCTGCAATCTGTAATGGTCTTTCTGCACCCCAGTCTCCAACCTCTACTCTCTGAAACGATCCTTCTTCACCTCAGTCTCCAACCTCTGCTGTCTGTAACAGTCTTTCTCCACCCCAGTCTCCAATGTCTTCTCTCTGCAACGATCCTTCTGCACCTCAGTCTCCAAACTCTGCTCTCTGCAACAGTCCTTCTGCACACCAGTCTCCAGACTCTGCTCGCTGGAAGATCCTTTTTCATCCCAGTCTCCAACCTCTTCTCTCTGCAAGGATCCTTCTGCACCTCAGTCTCCAAACTCTGCTCTCTGCAACAGTCCTTCTGCACACCAGTCTCCAGACTCTGCTCTCTGGAAAATCCTTTTTCATCCCAATCTCCAAACTCTGCTCTCTGCAACAGTCCTTCTGAACCCCAGTATCTAGACTCTGCTCTCTGTAAAAGTTCTTCTGCACCTCATTCTTTAACCTTTGCTCTCTGTAATGGTTCTTCTGCCCCCAAGTCTCCAACTCTGCTCTCTGTAACAATCCTACTTCACCTCAGTCTCCAACGTCTGCTCTTTGTAACAGTCCTTCTCCACCCCAGTGTCCAACATCTGCTCTGTGCAACGGTCCTTCTGCACCCCAGTCTCCAAACTCTGCTCTCTCTAACTGTCCTTCTGTACCGCAGACTTCATCCTCTTCTCTCTATAACGGTCCTTCTACACGCGAATTGCCAACCTCTGCTTTCTGTCACAGTCTTTCTGAACCTAAGATTCCAAACTCTGTTCTCTGTATAAGTCCTTCTAAGCCTCAGTCTGAAACCTCTACTCTCTGCATCGATCCTTCTGCACCCCAGTCTCCAAACTGTGCTATCTGTAACAAACCTTCTGCACCCCAGTCTCCAAATTCTGCTCTCTGTAACAGGCCTTCTGCACCCCAGTCTCCAACCTTTTCTCTCTGCAACGATCCTTCTGCACCTCAGTCTCCAACCTCTGCTCTCTGCAACAGTCCTTCTCCACCCCAGTCTCCAAACTCTGCTCTCTGCATCGATCCTTCTGCACCTCAGCTTTCAACCTCTGCTCTCTGTAACAATCTTTCTGCAACTCAGTCTCCAACCTCTGCTCTCTGTGACAGCCTTTCTGAACCACAGTTTTCAAACTCTGTTCTCTGCAACAGTCCTTCTGCACCCCAGGCTCCAAACATTGCTCTCTGTAACAGTTCTTTTAAACCCCAATCTCTAAACTCTGCTCTCTGTAACACCTATTCTGCACCCCAGTCTCCAACCTCTGCTCTGTTCAAGGATTCTTCTGCATCCCAGTCTTCAAAGTCTGATCTCTGCAACAGTCCTTCTACGCCCACATCTCCAACCTCTGCTCTCTTCTACAGTACTTCTGCATTCCAGTCTCCAACCTCTGCACTCTGCAACATTTCTTCTGCACCCCAGTCTCCAACCTGTGCTCTCTGTAACTATGTACTGCACCCTGGTCTCGAAATTCTGCTCTCTCTAGCGATCCTCTGAACCTCAGTCTCCAACCTCTGCTCCATGCAACGATCCTTCTGCACCCAAGTCTTCAAACTCTTCTCTCTACAACAGTTTTTTTGCACCCCATACTCCAAGCTCTGCTCTCTGTAACAGTCCTTCTGAACATCAGTTTCAAAAATCTGCTATCTGTAACAATCCTTCTGAACCTCAGTCTCCAACCTTTGCTCTCTGTAACGATCCTTCTGCACCGCATCTCCAAACTCTGCTCTCTGTAACAGGCCTTCTGCACCACAGTCTCCAAACTCTGCACTCTGTAACATTTCTTCTGAACCCCAATCTCAAAACTCTGATCTCTGTAACACTCCTTCTGCACCCCAGTTTCCATCCTCTGTTCTCTGTAAGAATCCTTTGACACCCCATTCTCCAACCTCTACTCTCTGAAATGATCCTTCTGCACCTCAGTCTCCAACCTCTGCTGCCTGTAACGGTCCTTCTCCACCCCAGTCTCCAACGTCTTCTCTCTGCAACGATCTTTCTGAAACTCAGTCTCCTAACTCTGCTCTCTGCAACAGTCCTTCTGCACACCAGTCTCCAGGCTCTGCTCTCTGGAAGATCCTTTTTCATCCCAGTCTCCAAACTCTATTCTCTGCAACAGTCCTTCTGCACCCCAGTATCCAAACTCTGCTTTCTGTAAAAGTTCTTCTGCACCTCAGTCTCCAACCTTTCCTCTCTGTAATGGTCCTTCTGCCCCCAAGTCTCCAGCTCTGCTCTCTGTAACAATCCTTCTGCACCTCAGTCTCCAACGTCTGATCTTTGTAACAGTCTTTCTCCACCCCAGTGTCCAACATCTGCTCTCTGCAACGGTTCTTCTGCACCCCACTCTCCAAACTCTGCTCTCTGTAACAGTCCTTCTGTACCACAGTCTCCAACCTTTTCTCTCTATAACGGTCCTTCTACACGCGAATTGCCAACCTCTGATTTCTGTTACAGTCCTTCTGAACCTCAGATTCCAAAATCTGTTCTCTGTATAAGTCCTTCTAAGCCTCAGTCTGAAACCTCTGCTCTCTGCAATGATCCTTCTGCACCCCAGTCTCCAAACTGTGCTATCTGTAACAATCCTTTTGCACCCCAGTCTCAAAAATCTGCTCTCTGTAACAGGTCTTCTGCACCCCAGTCTCCAAATTCTGCTCTCTGTAACAGGCCTTCTTCACCCCAGTCTCCAACCTTTTCTCTCTGCAATGATCCTTCTGCACTTCAGTCTCCAACCTCTGCTCTGTGCAACAGTCCTTCTGCACCTCAGTCTCCAACCTCTGCAATCTGTAACGGTCCTTCTCCACCCCAGTCTCCAAATTCTACTCTCTGAAACGATCCTTCTTCACCTCAGACTTCAAAATCTGCTCTCTCTAACAGTTCTTCTGCACCCCAGTCTCCGACATTTGCTCGCTGCAACGGTCCTTCTGCACCCCAGTCTCCAAACTCTGCTCTCTGTAATAATCTTTCTGCACCCCAGTCTCCAACCTCTGCTTCCTGCAAAAGTACTTCTGCAACGCAGTCATAATTCTCTGCTTTCTGTAACAATCCTTCTGCATCTCAGTCTCCAAATGCTGTTTTCTGCAACAGTCTTTCTGCACCTCAGTCTACAAATTCTACTCTCTTTAAAACTCCTTCTGCACCTCATTCTCCAAAGTCTGCTCTCTGTAGAATCCTTCTCCAACCCAGTCTCCAAACTCTGCTCTCTGTAACAGTCTCCAACCTCTGCTCCCTGCAAAAGTACTTTTGCAACCCAGTCTTCATCCTCTGCTCTCTGTAACAATCCTTCTGCATCTCAGTCACCAAACTCTGTTCTCTGCAATGGTCCTTCTGCACCTCAGTCTACAACTTCTACTCTATTTAACACTCCTTCTGAACCTCATTATCCAACCTCTGCTCTCTGTAAAATTTTTCTCCAACCCAGTCTCCAAACTCTGCTCTCTGTAACATTCCTTCTGCACACCAGTCTCCAAACTCTGCTCCCTGCAAAGATCCTTCTTAACCCCAGTCTCCATCCTCTGCTCTCTGCATCAGTCCATCTGCACCCCAGTCTCCAACATCTGCTCTATGAAACGGTCTTTCTGCAACTAAGTCTGAAAACTCTGCTCTCTGCAATGATCCTTTGCACCTCAGCCTCCTACCTCTGCTCTCTGTAAGACCCTTCTGCAACCCAGTATCCAAACTCTGCTCTCTGTAACAGTCCTTCAGAAAAACAGTTTCCAACCACTGCTCTCTGTAACAGGAATTCTGAAACCCAGTCTCGAAACTATACTCTTTGTAACAGTCCTTCTGCACCTTAGATTCAAACCTCACCTCTGCTCTCGGCAACAGACCTTCTGCACCCCAGTCTCCAACCTCTGCTCTCTGTAACAATCTTTCTGCACCCCAGTCTTCTACTACTGCTCTCTTTAATATTCCTTCTGCACCTCAGTCTCCAAACTTTGCTCTCTGCAAATTCCTTCTTCACACCTGTCTTCAAACTCTGCTCTCTGCAACA